>NC_069125.1:81392937-81510437 GCF_026914265.1 Mya arenaria
GCATTGATAAATCAGTTTTATCAACAGTAATATACAAATATGTTTTGTTTGGCAAAGAGATAACTTGTTCATTAGAACAAAAAAGGAAAATTCGACAATACTTTACTAACGTATATAAAATACTAAAAAAAATATACAGTGTGTGCATGTTTATTCAATATTAAAACTGCATTATAAATTAAGTGAATATTATATTTATGAGTTAAAACGAATAACATCACTTGAACGCAGAGTTAACATTACTGCCTTTATCAAAGGAACATGCAACACATGTAATACCTTGAGATCTCCAGATATCCTTAGACATTCTTTTCAAAATATTTTTTTTTATTTAAAATTTCCTATCATCCAAAGACCCGTGTATACATGGCATTAAATTTCAAGTGATATCAAATTGCATATTTCTTTACACTAACTGGTTACTATTTTTGAAAAAAATTAATGTATAGATAGATTGAGTGTAATATGAGAAAACGTTTACAGAGGAATATGAACAATGTTTGACGAAATGCTTATCACAAACACTTTAAACCATTAATCAAAACCAATACTTTTGTAAAATACTGCAGAAACAAGTTCAGTAGCAAAACGTTTAAAGATAAACCTGGCCCCAATTTCTCGAAACTTCTTAAGTCCCTTATAACAGGATTAAGCTAATCTCACTATTTTGTGTTTTATAAAATGTGTTATATTTACTTCTTCAAGATTTTTTTGAAATTATGTAGGAATAATCGGTATGATTATCAAAATAAACCATTTTTCATTTATCAAAATCCATTTTCAGTATGTATTTTGGCTAATTGAAATAAGCGACTTAAGCCTGTTAAGCTTAAGAAGTTTCGAGAAATTGGGGCCCGGTTTAATGGCACTCGGTAAACGCCAAAGACATAGAACACAAACACAAAAAATCACAAACAAGAAACATGGAAGAATAGCACAAAACTCGACAAACAGCACAGTGCATACATACTATGTATACAAAACCTAGGTATGTTTATCAAGGAGTGTTAGGTACCGCCTTGGAACGGTCAGTAAAATGTAAATTTACTGGGGGTTTTAACCAGTTTACGTTCACAAACCTCACTCGTATCCCAACAATTTTAAATAAACAAAGAAACGTAAAGGTTAATCTTATCAAAGCATGCTACGCATTAACTTGAGGAAACTTATATATAAATCTATTAAAATAATCACAACAATTGTAGCGAAATCATAGAAAATGGGTTTCTGCTCGTGTTTTAGGAAAATATAATGTGACATCTAAAGAGTCAACTACAAATATCTTTAGTGACGCGTCTAAAATGTGTTAACATATTACAAAAAGATTCCAAAGACAAAAGACTAAGAGTTTACGCGTATTTAGTAAGTTTAATGAACAAAGCTGAAATTCGATAGAACAGGCACTGATCAAGGTCTTGATCAAGGTCTATTAGAAAGAATATCTGTCATTTATTATTTATAAATGCAATAACGTTTTCTTTATTCAGTCTTAGATTGGATAAAATTAGGTATTTTTAGGTATTTTGATCCAACAGTGTAGAATTTAATCAAGGCTACCAATTGCAATATGTTTATCGTTGATTGTATTTTCATGCAGTCCAGATGGGTTAGGGTTAGGGTAACAGCCATTTATACCTTTAATGATTTGTCATTGACGTTAATTATATACAATCATATGTGATTGTAATCTAAATATAACTACAAAAACAACAACAATTTTATCAAGTATTCGCGATTCGTTTAATTCGAACTAGCACTTTCATGCTTATCACGTTTTAGAATGTACTCTGGGCGTGAAATCAAAATGTAACCAAATGTGTGCTGGGTTAGGAGTAGGGTTGGGTTAAGGGTAAATGTGTATGCATAAATGTACCAATACTATCGAATATTGGGACATTTAACGATTTTATTGAAAAATCAAATTTCATGTTTTTCAAATTCTTTCTTTGATATTTAATGGATACCACCTAGTTTCATGTTACAGAAGAGTCACCGATGAAACATATTTAATAGGTCGTTATTAGGAGTACTTTGCAAGATCAATTTCTCTGTTATTGAATGTACCTTATATAGTTTTGTTACAAAAGGGTCACCGATGAAACATATTTAACTGATCATTATCAATAGTACTTTGCAATATCACTTTCTTTGATATTGAATGTACTCTATATAGTTGTGCATAGAAGGTTTGCTGTGAGCCATATCTAATACTGTTTATCATGTGCGTTTTGGATGAGTTCGAACAGTTACTCAGGCTCAATATTTATGCGAAAAGCTACAGAAACAAACTCAGTAGCAAAAAGTTTAAACATAAACCCGGTTCAATTGTTCTGGGTAAACGCCAAAGACATAGAACATATAAACACAACCGCCTTGGAACGGTCAGTAAAATGTAAATTAACTGGGGGTTTAAACCAGTTTAAGTGCACAACCCTCACTCTTATCCCAACAATCCTAAATAAAAATAAAACGCAAAAGGTAAATCTTATCAAAGTATGCATTAACTTAAGAAACTTAACAATAAAACAAAAAATAATAAACTTATAGTTAAACACCAAGTACGTCTATGATAAGGGATCCCAACTCTATCTGCAGACAGAGAAATACTATAAATATCCCACACAGTCTGCCTTATAAAATAAAAGGTTTAAAACTGTATGATAATAGAGGTTATAATAAAAAGCATCATTGTAGTAAAACTGGGAGCACATATTTTTTTTTATTAAAAATGAAAGCGACATGTATAAGCTAATCTTTCCTTCCAAATGATTTGAAAATGTAAAATATTTGAAGAAAATGAAGTAAAATGCCAAAACACTTCGAGTCAGCCAAAAACGTTTCAGCCAAAAAGGTTTTAAAGATAACATGAATTAGCAAATTCTTCATAAAATAAAAAAGACTGAAAGCTTAGTTATGTATAGATGCTATATTCAACCCTATATTTTGTTTCAGGAATTCATCTTCAAAAACTAGAAGGCAAGTGCTCTTCAAAATATTGCCTTTATATCCACGGTTTAAATAAAATCCAAGTAATTAATTGAGTCTATCTGCCCAACTACCTGCTGGAATCATTTTAATTTTAAGAATTTTCTTTAAAACATCACCATAAAATTCGGGATGAGAAATATTATTAGCAATCAGCGATTTAAGACTACAAGTGTACTTTGATATGATATTATAATCACTATTAACAAATTTTGAAAAAGTTTTCCTTAATTTATAATGTCAGAAACCCTGTTTTAGAAGTTTTTCCGTCATAAGTTTACTGCAAGAGCTGATTGTTTTACATCTGTACATATTATACCAAATCTTATCAACAGTGCAATAAAAACACCATATGATGGTGAACTAGGAACATCTCCATCTAAAGAAGGGTATTTAATTATTTCAAAACTAAAATCATCACGTTTATCATAAAGATTGATACTCAATATATTTTCCTTTTCTTCGAGTTGCAGATCAATTGTCAATTGTTCTACGTTGTTTTCTTTTAATGTTTCCATTAATACTCTTGCCATGTGATCTGGTCTTACGCTTTCTATCTTTAAATAATGAAGAAAATAGCAATATTAATGCATTTTGAAATATTATCTACATTAAATATATTATCATTAAGTCCAAGCGGATATGGAGTTTGCAAGCGTTTAATCCAGTCAAATTCTGCGATGCATCTTGCTTTAAATTTATAAGAATTACTTTCCTTATTTGGAATATTAGATGTTCTACCGGATGACTGGTTAACTTTTCTAAACGATGTCTTGTAAAATGTTGATATAGAAAATTTAAGAAGTTATTATTTTTTAAGATTTTATACACATGTTAACGTAATCGGGCTTTCAATGGCCTCCTTGTCATGCCTACATACTGTATTCCACAAGTATCTACATTTCAAGTTAAAACATATATAATATCAGATGATTTTCAAGAGATGTTTTCCTTGAGTAAACAATTCAACGTTCTATTTATAGAATAGGTAATATAAGGGCTATTTCGAAAAAAACAACAGCAAATACATTTCCCAGAAATGCACGAAGAATTTTAGGAAACAAGCCCCATCGTAACTGTCGCACCATTTGTAATTTTAATGGAGAGACTACCACTCTTAAATTATTTGAGAACAGTTTATTATTTGAATCTGTATTAAAAACAGGGACATATAGGAGTTAACTTAACATAAAGCGATCTCTGTCTATTGGCTGTCACACTTGTAGGCACAAAAGAGCGACATACACGCCCTGAACTGAACTGGACATAGTTACCTTTGCCTTCATTTCGTTGCACTAGTAAGCACTAAAAACGATATACTAGTCCTCACCTAAACTTAGTGACCTCCGCTTACTGATTGTCGCCCTAGTAGGTAAATATAAGGGACATAGTAGACTGAGCTGCACACATAGTGACTTCTGCATATAACATTTCAACATAACTTCTTTGCTTTAGTATAGCATTGCACGTACTACTGTTACTGACCACAGATTTTCTGAGCCCTAAACAATACTTTTAGGCAGAGGTTAAATATTCATGTCATGTCTATGAAGTTAAATATCAGATATACTTCTATGTCCATTTACATAAAAAATGCGTTTTCATATCATTAGAACCATGGATCTGCAACATCAAAAATACAAACACAAAACAATTAATTAATGCGATAACATTAAATGTAAAAATCGTATGCAAAACTATATTCTTTTTAAACAAAAATCTTACTTTCGGACAACAGAAGATTTGACCTTCTGGTAACATAATTTCGTGTCTTTCAAAGGTTGCAACGATGTTACCAAAAGATCGGATTGGTTTATACATTTTAGACATTATAAACAATCATATAAACAATCAGCCTCAGCTGAACAAAAAAATGACCTCCGTCTACTAGGTGAAACCCAAGATGGCATATATCTTAAATCACAGCATACTGGTTGTCGCCCGAGTAGGAACCTAATGGCGACATGCTATGCCTAAATAGAAGACAGAGACCTCAGCCAACTTGTCGAAATTTTGGAATCATAAAAGGGACATTTCAGTCTTGAACAAAACATGTGCAATCCTCTACCTAAATAAACAGTGGTCTTCACCATGACCTGGCGCCCTATAAATACATGCTCTGGGCCTGAGCAGAGAATATAATGACCTCATACTTCTTATTGCCATAGTTTACTCATTATAGGGAGTTACTAGACGTGAACTGGGCATAAACTGACCTCAGACTACTAGTAGACTTATAATTGAGACGTTCCTGTCCTAAATTTAATACGCAGTGACCTCCGCATGACCTAGTGTCCTAGCGGGCATTAATAAGGCCATCAACAAGTCTCATACGTAAGCAGGCCATACTGCTTATTGCCCAAATATCTTTATTATTGGAACATACTGCGCCTGAGTAAACATATACTGCCTGCACGTACCGGTTGTCGCCCTCCTGTGCACATCTAGTGAATCAGCCTACTGGTTGTCACCCTGTTCGGCACAAATAAAAGACCTGATTTGAACACATATTGACCTCCGCCTACTGGTTGTTGCCCAGGTAGGCATTCAATAAGGACATATGAGTCCTGAACTGAACAAAAATGGTATCCGCCTACTTGTTACCGCGCTAAAAGACACAGTACAGGGATATACTAGGCTTGAACTAAACAGATTGTCGAGAAGAAATATTGTTTGAACATACTAGGTTGAACTGATCATACAGTGTTATCCTCGTAATGCCTGACGCCCTAGCATATGCATAAAATAGACTAACTAGTCCTGAACTGATTGTATAGTGACTTCCGGCATGACCTTGGACCCTAGCTTATACTAAGCCTAATCTGAACATATGGTCACCGCCACCTTCTGGTTGTCGCCCTAGTATACACATATAAGGGAAATACTAGACCTGAACTGCATGTACTTAGGTCATAACCCGGGGCCTTTGTTGGCACATATTAGGGACATAAATAACCTGGGAATAGGCTGAAAATATAGTAACCTCCGCCAGCTGGTTGTCCACCGAGAAGGCACATGTTATGAACGTATTAGGCCTGAGGGTAAGGGTTAAGGTTAGGGTTAGATAAGAAAATAGATTTTTCAGTTGGCCCTTCTCCCAAAGTCTATTTCGATAACTCCAAATCTGATCATTGATATCAAATCTCTACATAAAAAACTTGTATTTCTACCAGCTGATAAAGCAACTAATAATGTAATCATAGTTTGTCGTTTATATTATGTATATACTATTATTGAAGAGTTACAATCTTCTAGAACTTACATTTCTAGCCATCTAGATGAAGAAACCATTATTAAAAATCATATTGATTCTAATGCTAAATTTCAAGTTCCTTTGAATGATGATCATAAAAACATTCCTACAATACACTGGTTGCCTAAAATGCATAAAAATCCGTATAAATCACGATTTATTGTTAATTTCATTTCTTGTTCTACTAAACAAGTTTCAATTTTACTAACATCCTGCTTAACAGCTATAAAGTTTCATGTGAAAAAAATACTGTAGTAAAGTTTATGAGAATTCTGGAATTAACCTATTTTGGTCTATCAATAATTCTTTAGATTTAGTTAATGATTTTGAAAATAGACGGTATAAGGTCTCAGTGCTTAATACTTATGACTTCTCAACGCTCTATACATCTATTCCACAATCTTGAGTTACAAACAAATTGACTCCTCTTATCGAAAAAACTTTTGCGAGGGAGAAAACTACCTACATGGCAGTTAATGTTGAAAAAGCTTTTTTTACTAATGATCGCTCAGATAAATATATCTATTGGACATGCACAGATGTCATTGAAGTTTTAGATTTTGTACTCAATAATTCTTTTCTAAAATTCGATAAATGTTTATATAAGCAAACGATTGGAATTCCAATGGGTGCCAATTATGCACCTTTGCTTGCAGACCTCTTTTTATACTGCTATGAAAGTGAATTTATGTTGAAATTATCTAAGTCTGGAGATCTAGCTCTTGTTTATAAATTCAATAGCACTTTTAGATATATTGATGATATTTTAAGTTTAGATAATCCTGTCTTTACAGATAACATTCATTCGATATACCCTTCAAAATTGCAACTTAATAAATCTAAATCATCCGTTTTAAAAGCATCGTATTTAGATCTGCAACTCGAAGTAAAGGAAGATATATTGAGTATCAATCTTTATGATAAACGTGATGATTTTAATTTTAAAATAATTAATTACCCTTCTTTAGATGGTGATGTTCCTAGTTCACCATCATATGGTGTTTTTTTGCACTGTTGATAAGATTTGCTAGAATATGTACAGATGTTAATAATTTCAGCTCTCGCAGTAAACTTATGACGGAAAAACTTCTAAAACAGTGTTTCAGTTATTATAAATTAAGAAAAACTTTCTCAAAATTTGTCAATGGTCATTATAATCTCATATCAAAGTACAATAGTAGTCTTAAATCGCTGATTGCTAATAGTATTGCTCATCCCGATTTTTATGGTGATATTTTAAAGAAAATTCGTAAATTAAAATGTTTCCAGCAGGTAGATGGGCAGATAGACCTAATGATTTACACATAAACTGGTTTAAACCCCCAATTAATTTACATTGTACTGACCGTTCCAAGGCGGTACCTAACAATTCTTGATAAACATACGTATTTTTTTATATATATAAAGTATGTATGCACTGTGCTGTTTGTGGAGTTTTGTGCTGTTCTTCTATGTTTCTTGTCTGTAATTTTGTGTTCTATGTCTTTGGCGTTTGCCGAGTGCCACTAAACTGGGTTTATGTTTAACTTTTTGCTACTGAGCTTGTTTCTGTAGCTTTTTGCATAAAAACTGAGCTGAACCTTTGAAGGCCACCGTCTACTAGTTGTCGACCTAGTACTAGTAAGCACATGACAGGGACCATACTAGTCATGAGTTTAACACATAGTGGCCCGGTTGTTGGAACATTCGTTAAATACATAACGATGAAATTTATCGTTAAAATGACTAAAAATCGCTAAATTTTCGTTAAATACCTTCGTTTAATTTATTTCGCTAAATTTCGGTTGTTGGAAATTTTAACGATAACGAAACCGTTAAATCAGTCGCTAAGTTAACGAAAAATTTAAAGTACCTCAAATGGTACTTTACATTTTAACGAATCAGTTAACGAAAACCAAATTTGCTGCCGTAATTGGCTGTTTAGTAAATATACCACGGAAAAAATAGAGAATTTAGAGTAATAAACTTAAATGAAAGCCTAAATGATGAAGAATTGAGAAGAAGGTTCAGGTTTGGAAGAAGAGGAATAGAGTATTTGGCCGATTTGCTGAGAGAGGACCTAGCTAGGGAAACAGACAGAAGTTGTAGCCTGTCAGTCGAGGAACAAGTCTGTATAGCGCTGAGGTACTACGCTTCATGTTCATTTATGCAGGTTGTTGGGGACACACATGGGAGACATAAAAGTACTGTTTGTAGAGTTGTGGATAAGGTTACCAAAGAGATAGTGAAGCGTCATAAGCAGTACATTAAGTGGCCAATTGATGAAGCTACCATGAGACGAGTAAAGTCTGAGTTTAGCAACATAGCTGGATTTCCAGGTGTTATAGGGTGTGTTGATGGTAGCCCTCGTCCGTTTGATCAAGCCTTCACCAGACCAAGAGAGAGGTTTTATCAACAGAAAAGGATTCCCGTCCATAAATGTGATGGCAGTTTGCGATGCAAAAGGTAGTATATTTAAAAAATATTATACTGTAAATATTATACAGCTCTATATATAACATGAAATAAACTGAAACTTACCCATCACTGTACTGCTGGTGTTGCTGAAGAGCTCAAATAAGCAAAATCCAGCCACATTTCGTTTGGTATTTGTTATTAAGACATACAATTACTGCTTCAGTACAATGCTGGTTACTGCCATTAGTAAGTGCTTTGAAATTCTTTGATAATATAGATTTGACAAGAACTTACCAAGGCAAAAACTTTCCTTTCAATGTCAAGGTCAACAAACTTTAGCAATGAAACGGTCAACATTCACAACTTTATAACCAGTCATGTTATCTCCCCTTTACATGTTTTTATCCTTTCAGGAAAATTCACATTTATCAATGCGCAGTGGCATGGATCAGCTCACGATAGCTTTATATTCCGAATATCCACACTTGGATGCCACATGGAGAGAAACCACAGGGGTTTGGAAGATGGGATTATTCTTGGAGACAGCGGGTATGTTAAAGTAAAATACAATTCAATGTAGCTACATAATCAAGAATTTCGACCAGATTTTATACCAGTATCAACTTAATATAATAAGCAATAACGTACAACGTTTACATCATTAAAAGTAATGACCATGACAAAAATGTTATGTTTACTGATTTCAGCACAGTTTAGGAGATTGTATCTGATTTAGATTACAAATGTGTTTTTAAAGGTCACGATCGAATGGCCTTTGTTTCTCTTAACTGAATACCACAATAAAAATTAGTGTTTAAGGTGTTTTAAGAAGTATAAAACATGTTGTATTTGAAGGTATTAAACGTTTTTGTACACACAAGGTATGATATTATTTAATGCAGACTGTGTACTTTTGGCAGGTATGCGTGTTCAAGATACTTGATGACACCTTACAGAGTTGCAGATACCAACCAAAAGACAAACTTCAATAGGGGGTTCTGCAAAACAAGGGAACTTATTGAGTGTACGCTATGACGTTGGAAGAGGAGATTTGGAATTCTCCATGGAGAGGTAAATACAAAATGTTGCATTAACATATTTCTTTCATGTACAAATGTATGTAAATGTGTATACACAGCACAAATATACATACAATACATCACATATATCAATTCAAAAACTGGTGCCATCGTTTTTTATGAAATTCTGCTCATGAACATCTGATACTCTGTGTGACCTGTAAACAAAGCAATGTGCTATTGTATATTTTTTATAAAGTTACATTTATTCAGAAATTAACGTTTTAGACATGACCAAAGCGGTCTAAATATGAAAGAAAGGTGAGGGGTACATGTATGCCAAACGCCAATGTCGAAAAAGCTATGACCATTGTGAAATGTTTTAGTTAAGAAAGACACCAGCCAAGGCATCAGAAGTGATTGTGGCGTGTGCTGCTCTCCACAATATAGCCATCATGCTGCAAGAACCAGATGTGCCTGATGCTGACAATGACGATGGGGCAGACGCACAAATACCATATACAGGCAGGGAGACTGGCTTCTTGGTCAGGGATCACCTTGCTCAAGTTTACTTTTAATATACACGTGGGACACTTTTTTTAAGTTTGCCATGTGATGTTACTGGAAACGTCTTTACATTAGTTTACTTATCATGACTGAGAACTGATAATTTGAATGCTGTAATTGGTGTTAATAAATACCTTTTTCATCAACGAGGAACTGAAACATTCCAATTTCGTCTTTGTCTTTATTATCTATGGATGTGATGAGCTTTTTCATCAGCAGACGTTTGGTTTTTGAAGTTTCTATCTCTTCCTTTATGAGCTGTTTCTGTAGTTGCACCTCGAGGGGTGAAAGCGAAAAGGTTCTAACTGACATTTTGACCAAATATCATTTTTTGTTATATTTGTAATAACAATATCTAAATACATCTATTATAAAGAAATAGTAGCTCTATGTAGTCATTAAAGGTATGAAATTAAGAAGTGTCCAAAAGTTCTAACTGAAATATGAATAAATCTTTAATGCGAAAAAGTTCTATGTGCAGCCTAGCACTTAGAACTTTTTCGCACTAAGAAATTTTTGTACAACAGTGAGTTCTATCTGATACATAATTTATTTTTTTTGATAAATTTGAAAATAACATTTTTCTCATATACAAAGTGACAGTAGTTGATGTTTGTTTTATATCTATAAAGATATTTTGCCTCTTTTAATACAACCAACATCACTTAGAACTTTTTCACGCTACTTTTTTTAAAAGTCAACACAAAAATTAGTGCGAAAAGGTTCTAAGTGCATGCAGTGGCATACCATAAAGTCATTTGGTGTTGGTTAAAAAGAATCTTAGTTCAGTTAGAGTGCTATTAGTGTCCAAAATGTACTTTTTAGTGTTAATTTAGTAATGATTAATTTATAAAATTAGTGCAAGATAATGTCAAAAGTATTAAAAAAACACAAATATTCTTGCATTTCGCATATCATAATGTTGAACAGCGCATGCCCCTTTTTTGTTGATAGCTAAAAACTAAATTCCTTCATATAAAGGTAATCTTCAGTTCACCATGTATGAAATATTATGACCCTTTTTGGATTGACAGTTACTGTGAAATCATTCAAAATTCCCAATTTGGGCATGTTACATCTGGATTTTTCATTTTAAATTTGAGTATATTTTGTTAACTAATTGTCACCAATAGTCTCAGATCTAAATCTTATTTCCAAATACCAACGAAACAAAACTCTGAGAAGCAGGATAAAATTCCTAATCTGCATGTACACCACCACGCTAAAGACTTGCTTATGGACCTGGAATTATTGATCATGCAGTTTACTACTGTTCATGATGTCATTATTGATGATGTCATATCAAAATTGATGATGTCATATCAAAATTGATGATGTCATAATAAATTTCTTCATAAATAGGTCAAAAAATACTATGGAATTTACAACTTTGTTTTGATGATGAAATATATGTTTGAATTCATGCGAATAGTATTTCAAATATCCACATTTTCTGGAAGAATTTACAGTTGAGTTCCAAGACAATACAAGGAAAGATGGTAAGGAATGTTATTTATAAATGAATCTTGCTTTAATAACATTATATAAATAGAATGGAATACTAACAAATAACTTTAAAACATGCATAAAGTAGGTGAAATATTTTTTGATGAAATTGTTTTTATATGAGATTAATATTCCATATATGGTAGTGATATTACATGAATCATGATATTTATGCGTGGATAGTTATTGATACTGATTCATGTTTAAAAATAGGATTTTTTGCTGGATGTTCTAAGTACAGGCATATACTGTAATGGTATATTTTCTTTAAGATTTGGTAGATGATCAACCATGCCAGCTTGAGGGAGGAGACAACTACTATGAACATGGCAATTTTAAACAGTTAACAGGGGTACTGGATGGTAAATTTTTGTTTTGAACATTTTGCTTTTTTATTTTAGAACTTGATTGAGTCACTACTCCAATCTAACAACATTGGCTAATGTTTAAGACATCTGTTAAGGTGATTACTAGCTGATAATCATTTTTCTTTTATGCTTATGTTGACACCATTTGGTCTGCTATCAAATTAGTGGGACACCTTTTGTATATATCAGTGATTACATTAAATGTAATGGTTTAATGTTATATTTTTCCAAACAAATATTGTTATCATGGTCATAACAAATACAAAGGCCTGTCAAGTTAAGAAATTACAGGACTGAGGCAAAATGTGCTGGCTTGCATGTTATATCGTTTACTGGAAACACTGCAATTTACAAACAACATAATTATAAAAAGGTAATACCTCATACTCCTTAAATCTTTCTTTCAGTACCGCGTAACTGTTTCTATGATACCAACTACGTTTGTGATTGACCGTCATATTGTCTGAGAGATTTCAACAAAACTTAGAGGTAATTAATTTATCTAAAACATTGTAAGGTGAAGACAAAATGACAAAATAATTGATACCAGGCGAAATGTATACAGTTCTGACCTGGAGTATAACTTTTGTCTGTTATCAATAATTTTGTCCTTTTTTTTCCCCTTACAATGTTTTAAATATATAAACAGTTACTGCTTAAAAGTTTGTAACGATTATAGTACCAGAATAATTTGGTATTAACATTTAATTTTCAGTTGTTAAATGAATAGTATTTATGCTAAGATTAATTGCTTTAGCAGTTTGCATAAGAACTAAAAAAGTGCTCAAGTGTAATTCATGAACTATATGGTGCTTTGACTGGCATTATACCATGGTTACTGTAAAAATATCATGACAGCTTAAGTAACTTATATCACTTATCCTAACATAAATTATAACTTGATGTCTTGCAGAATGATGTCCATATTGGCAAAAACCCATCAAGGGCAAAGCAATCATGATGGGGCTGGGAAGCAATGTACCGTGATGAGCCTTGCAGCCATGATACATGCTTCAGACAAACCTCCGGATAGGTGGACAACATGTGATCTTGACACAATTATAGCAGATGGTGACACCTTGTTCCAGTACTTAGGATATGACAAATCTGTTATGATATGTGAATTACCCTCTGTTATAAATAGGTATTCATTGAAAATATTGAAATCATATTGTGGCTCTGTTGACCTTCAAAAAACTGAAGTGCCATTTTATTGTCTCAAAGATGCTATTACAGAATTAGTAACATCTTGTTTTATGACAATTGATTGTTATACTGTTGCTGTTATTTGCCACAATGGTAAGTATTACCTTTTTGATTCTCACAGCCGTAATGAGAGTGGAATGCCCTGCGCTGATGGCAAAGCAGTTCTAACAATTCATCCTTCTATTGGACACCTTCTTTCATTTATACAAATTTTCAGCAGCAATTTGCCAACTCATAAACAATACTTTGAAGTAACGCATGTGTCTCTGACAAATACAAAGGCACAAAAAAAACAATCTATTTTAAGCAGTAGTGAGTTCTCTGGATTTTCCAGCATCAGTGAAGGTGAATATTCATGTCGACTTTATGTCATAGAAGAAACCCTTCATAAAAATCTTGCTGAAATTCTATGCAATGAAGAATTAAATTCTATGTCAGAAAGCAGCAGTGGTGGTGGAAATGAAGTTGATAGTAATTATGAAAAGAGGAATAGTAGGTTTGAGTCCAGGACTCAACTTCTTGATGATATTGGTGATAAGAGTTGTAGGGATGGGGTGACAAGGGATGTAGATGATAATAATAGTTGTAGGGATGGGGTGACAAGGGATGTAGGTGATGGTGGTAGTGATAAGAGTTGTAGGGATGGGGTGACCAGGGATGTAGTTGACAGTTGTAGTGATAAGAGTTGTAGGGATGGGGTGACAATGGATGTAGGTGATGGTGGTAGTGATAAGAGTTGTAGGGATGGGTTGACAAGGGATGTAGATGACGGTGGTGATAAGAGTTGTAGGGCTGGGGTGACGATGGATGTAGGTGATGGTGGTAGTGATAAGAGTTGTAGGGATGGGGTGACGATGGATGTAGGTGATGGTGGTAGTGATAAGAGTTGTAGGGATGGGTTGACAAGGGATGTAGATGACGGTGGTGATAAGAGTTGTAGGGCTGGGGTGACGATGGATGTAGGTGATGGTGGTAGTGATAAGAGTTATAGGGATGGGGTGACAAGGGATGTAGATGACGGTGGTGATAAGAGTTGTAGGACTGGGGTGACGATGGATGTAGGTGATGGTGGTGGTGATAAGAGTTGTAGGGATGGGGTGACCAGGGATGTAGTTGACGGTTGTAGTGATAAGAGTTGTAGGGCTGGGGTGACAATGGATGTAGGTGATGGTGGTGGTGATAAGAGTTGTAGGGATGGGGTGACAAGGGATGTAGATAACAGTTGTAGTAAGAAGAGTTGTAGGGATGGGTTGACAATGGATGTAGGTGATGGTGGTAGTGATAAGAGTTATAGGGATGGGGTGACTAGGGATGTAGGTGAAGATGGTGGTGATAAGTGTTGTAGGGCTGGGGTGACGAGGGATGTAGATGACGGTTGTAGTGATAAGAGTTGTAGGGATGGGGTGACTAGGGATGTAGGTGAAGATGGTGGTGATAAGAGTTATAGGGAAGGGGTGACAATGGATGAAGATGACAGTTGTAGTGATAATATTTGTAGGGATGGGTTGACAAGGGATGTAGATGACGGTTGTAGTGATAAGTGTTGTAGAGATGGGATGGCAAGGGATGTAGATGACGGTTGTAGTGATAAGAGTTGTAGGGATGGGATGACAAGGGATGTAGATGACGGTTGTAGTGATAAGAGTTGTAGGGATGGGGTGACGAGGGATGTAGGTGATGATGGTGGTGATAAGAGTTATAGGGATGGGGTGACGAGGGATGTAGGTGATGATGGTGGTGATAAGAGTTGTAGGGATGGGTTGACAAGGTATGTAGATGACGGTCATGATAAGAGTTGTAGGGATGGGTTGACAAGGGATGTAGATGACGGTGGTGATAAGAGTTGTAGGGCTGGGGTGACGAGGGATGTAGGTGATGATGGTGGTGACAAGAGTTATAGGGGTGGGGTGACAATGGATGTAGGTGATGATGGTGGTGATAAGAGTTGTAGGGATGGGATGACAAGGGATATAGATGATGACATTTTCTGATGATCTTATAGAAACACTTAATGATTCAGCAACATTTTTACACAATATTGATATAAATGAGTTGCACTTATCAAGCAGTGATGAGAATACCATAGATTACTTTTTACAAGACACAGACTCAGATTATGACAATGTACCTCTCAGCTTACTCGCCAAGAAAATCAAAGACTACAGAAACGACAAAAAAAGACTATAAATGCCTTGTCAGAAACAATAAACTTGAATATAGACCTGAGCAAGACAGGTGGAAATATATAAAGCTCACAACGAGGTAGAAAGAGAGTTAGAAATGAAATGGAATGGAAGAGGAACATCACTAAACGTCGCAGGAATGAAGGAAAAAGCTACATCAATAAGAAGGGCCAGCAAAGAAAGAAAAGGCAACCTAAACCAGGATGTGGGCTGAAATGTAAATTTAAGTGCCATAATCAGTTTCATAAAGCCCAGCGCGAAGATATTTTCACTTCATACTGGCACTTAGGATGCAATAATAGACAAAAGCAGTTCATTTTGAAATTTACCAGCAAAACAAAAAATGCAAGAGGAAAAGAAAACCATCATTCTAGGCGTCAAAACTCTTACAAGTTCTACCTTCCAAACTTAATTGAAAATACAACAAGAAGGGTTTGCAAAAGATTTTTCTTAGATACTTTGGACATATCTCAAAAGAAAATAGAAACAGCACATGGCAAAACAGAAATTCCTGGTGTGGCTGGAAAAGATCAAAGAGGTATGTCTGATGGGAGTCGATCAAACAAAACTCCAAGCGATATGCTTGATACAGTTCGTCAACATATTGAATCATTCCCGACTATTGCCTCACATTACTGTAGGAAGGACACTGAAAAACAGTATATTGACAGTACATTAAGTTTGACCAAAATGTATGAACTTTACTGCGAGTATTGTTCAAAACACAATTTACATCCAGTCAAAATACACACATATAGAAAAGTATTTAATACTGAGTACAATGTGAGCTTCTACAAGCCTATAAAAGATCAATGTGATCTGTGCCTTTCATATAAATATGCATTGCCAACAGAAAAAGAAAAATTAACTCCAGAATATGAGACTCATATGAGGAACAAGGCAAAGGCAAGAGAAAATAAAGAAATTGACAAAGAACAAGCAAAGCACAATGAAAATGTAGTAGTTGCATGCTTTGACCTTGAAGAGGTTTTGCTAACTCCTAAAGGCTTTGCATCAACATTCTACTACAAGCGCAGGTTAAATACATACAATTTTACGATTTACAATTTAGGAAATGCTGATGGCCACTGCTACATTTGGAATGAAACAATAGCTGGGAGGGGTTCTTGTGAAATTGCATCATGTGTTTATGATTTTATCAAAATCAAAAGTTTGCAAGGATTCAAGCATTTTATTTTTTATTCTGACAACTGCTTCTCTCAAAATAAAAACAGGCAATATATTGCAATGCTTTGGTATGCATTAAATAAATTTCACCTAACATCAATTGAGCATAAATATCTTGAAAAAGGACACACATTTAACGAGAATGACAGTGTGCATGCTGCTATCGAGAATGCCTCACGACATATGACAATTTACACAACACCTCAGTGGGCAATTATAGTTCAATCAGCAAGACAAAAAAAGCCTTACTTTGTCACGGAAATGTCCCTTTTTGACTTCATAAACTTTAGAATGGTTAGTGAATGCCTGAAGAATTTCGACCTTGCTGATGGTAGAGAGAAGGTTAATGTCAGTGGAATCAGGCACCTCAAATTGATAAAGGAGCAACCAAATAAATACTTGCTTAAGTATGATTATGACTCGGCAGATTTTTTGGTTGTGAATCTTATTACAAGGGTTCGCAGAGCCACTGAAAATATACCAAATGCAAATGAAATTCCTCTTGTGCAGCTGAGAAAAGAAGCCATTCCAATCAGCATTGACAAGTACAATGACCTTATCAATTTGTGTCTTGAGAACTTAATACCAAGGCCCCACCATCTTTTCTATGCCTTGCTCCCACATGGAGATGTTTAATGGCTTCAAAATGTTGGAATTAGATTCACCACCACAGCAAAGCTTTTCTTAGATTTTGTTGATTGTATAAAATCAGCAAGTCTCATGGTTGAGTAACATGGTATTATTTATGTGCAGATGGAAGAATTTGTGGGGTAGAAATTAGTAAATTGTTTTGATACAGAACAGCTTTGTTCCAGTGTTTACTGTCCTGGTCACTAGTGGTGGGCCAGTAAACAGATGGCAAAAGACTGGAATAATTTGAAATTTTTAAGGATAATTCTCTTAAATATAAAATGAAATTTTATTTGATATTCTTTGATTGAAATATATCAATAACGCATTTAAGCGTAGAGCTATGATACACTATTAAACCTGTTTAACTGTTAAGTTCGCAGCAGTCTTCACTATTCTTTTGTAAGCAAAGTACTACAGCTATGAAAAAATATGAAAGCAGAGCGTAATATAATAAACACGCTCTTTTTAGCATTTTCTCATTTACGGAGGTGAGAATTAAACAGAAAAATAAATAGCAAAATGCATTATCATGGTGTTACACCATGGTACTATTGTCTCTAGAGCAAGACAAACACATTTGTATGTATGGTGAATTGCCAATAAAAAAATAAACTTATTAAATTTGCTATCAAATGCATTTCTAGATACTCATGATATCATACTACGTTTCATAAAACTAAAATAATTTGAAAAATTTGAGAATAAATCTCTTAAAGTTGAAGATATGTTAATGACAACAGTTTTATTGAAGTATCTTCAATTTGTATAATGTATTTGCTATAGATTATTTAAATAATTTGAGTTGAGATTATCTCAACACTTGAATGACTTATATTTTGAAAACACTTGTTGTAATAGATATGATGTAAATAATTGTTACACACATTTATTGTACAGCAAAATACACTTTTTATTCTACTTGACACAACCTTCTTACTTAATTTCACCATATTGTCATAGTTGTACTCTTTATTTCAAAACTCTTAATTATTATAATGTTTCTTTTGTTTTTAAAGGTTAATGATCACATGTATGCAATTCTGTAATGTATAATTATGTACGTTTTAATCATATATGAATATAAATTTCTAAATCCAATTCTATAAAATCATTTATCGTTATGGACTGGTTGGTTTCCTAAAATAATCTTAATTAACTGATACTTTTCTATCTAATAATGCTTTCCAGTAAAATAATTCATACAATGCATTTTGGCCAAAAGATGACTTGGTGGACAAAGTAACCGAGGGTTATACAATAGGCAATGTTATTCTTTGTAATTATTATGTTATCTATAATTTAAAGCTGCACTCTCACATATTTACCATTTTAAAACTTTTTATTTTTTTGTTTTGGAAAAAGCAAATTTTTTTGCGTAAATATCTGCAAGCCAATGATATAAGATTGCTGACAAAAGATCAGATCACAGACTTTCATATTTCAGTTTGACAATTATTGGTTTGTTTTTTTTTGCATGAACTGTTACTACGGTTTTAGATTTAAGGTAATGCATAAAACATCAATTTGGAACTTAAATATAAAATTCTGTGATCTAATTTTTTTGTCAGCAGTCTTACATAACTGATTTTCATGGATTTTCGCAAAAATTGGCTTGTTCCAATACAAAAAAAATAAAAAAAACTTGTCAAAACGTCAGTCTGTGAGGGTGCAGCAGCTGCTTTAAATAAACTGTAACCTTTTTTGTAAACTACATTAAATAAAGATTCTTACAGCAATCAGTGTTTAAATTTTTAAAGCTATGTGACTGTCACTGTACTATTACATACATAATCTTGTGTAGTGTGTTAAAAATGAATAGAATGTGACAATTGTTGTAATAAAAGCACAAGTTATTGGACTGATTTGTTCTTATATATATATTAAGGAACAGTGAGCACAACAAATTACTTTTTAATCTTGGGTGGTTTATTCAAGTGAAGATAAATTATAATCCTGAATGTGGCAACCATATCAAGGCCTGAGAGAAAGATAACTTGTGAATTTGATTTTCAATTAATTTGCTGGAATTTTAACAAAGTCTTGCAAAACCAAAATCATTTGATCAGATTAGGATTTAATAACAATCTGTGTTCAATAGTCCAGTTTCATTTTTAAAGCGAAAATGTATTATCCTTTACAACCCTTTCAATATTTATATAAAAAAAACTATCAATTTACAGCAAAAAAAATAAAGTAACTGCAATATACGTGTGCAATCTACATTGCATTACACAGGAGTTATAAATACTTGACATACAGTAGAAATAAACTCAAAATGAAACTATTTTTGTTTTGTTTTTGAGAACTTACTAGTTAGAATCATTTTTTAAGCACTTTTTTACAATTCACTATTTGTCAGCATGAAATGAGGTTTTAAAAGTATATTTTGTTCGCAACCAAGATCTTTTAAGAGGTCTTTAATAATCACTTAGAACTTTTTCGCACTAAAAAAAAATAAAAAGGAAAAAAAAAATGTGCGAAAAGGTTCTATGTGACGAATTCTTCATCTTTTTTTTGTTGCTGAATTTCAAATGAAAGAAAAACATAAAAAAGTAAGTGAGGTTTAAAAATAATGATTTGCTGTCACTTAAAATATCACTTAGAACTTTTTCGCACTTAAAAGAGGTCAACCAGATTTAAGTGCGAAAAAGTTCTATGTGCATTTTTCTTAAATATCTTTATTGTCTTTCATATTTTATATATATATAAAGACAGGTATACTTTAAAACAGGTGATTTTCCTTTAGTTAACAAAGTATTGTACAATTTTATACAATATATACAAAAAGAGATAGTTTTTTGCTTCTCCTGTAAAATTTTATAAAATGCAGATAGAACCTTTTCGCTTTCAGCCCTCGACCTTCTCTGTCTGGGAAATGAAGAACTGTAGTTGAGCCTCCTGGAGCTCGTCGGAGATTGACCTGCAATAATGTATATTTGTATTATTGAGGGGAATTTATACAGCTTCTTTTTCTTTTTGTGACGCAAAGAATTTATTCATGGAATACAAGTTGTCGATAGTGTTTAGAATGTGTATAGTTTTTTTAATATTTCGTGAAACCCTGTCACAGCACATGCTATTTATTAAAATTGTTCATGCCTTCAACTGCATGAAAAATGCAACACTTGAACATTAATATATATATATATATATATATATATATATATATATATATATATATATATATATATATATATATATATATATATATATATATATGTATAGTCCTAACGTTTAGGAGTAAACCCCTCCCCTCATAACCTATATGCCCCATTGGTATATTAATCATATAACGGGGAAAATGAACATTCCCGAACACTAAGCGTGTACGGGAAACACAACTTGTCCGTGTTTCCATTTTGTATGTGTAATTTTACTTGTATATTTCCAAACATCCATAATATACGGGATTTGTACACGCCCGTATATTCATCATGTACGGGAAACTAAACATTCCCGGGCGCTAGCCGTGAATTTATCCATCCAGCATTGTCGAATTCAATTATTTTGTATCATATAGATGCCATTGTAATTTCTTCAACGGCTGTTAAAACACATAAAAGCGTTAATATTTCTACAAAATGCGACTCCTGTTACTCTGCGAAACACGGAAAAACGAATAAGTCAATGGTATATGTAATAAACGTTGATCGTATCATATATGCTGTCAAATGTATCACCACTCAGCATTGTCAAATCTTATTCTCCTGTTTTATAGAGATGTCACTTTAATTTTATCAAAGGCTGTTAAAACCCAGAAAACATTTACAATTTCTACAAAACGTGACTCTTAATTACATATTCCCGTTTTCCTGCAAGTCAATGGTATAGCTGTTGTTCATATCATATGTGCTGTCAAATGAAAGAACAATTAACCTTATTTGATAACAAAATTCAAAACTATTTTAAAGCATGAGTGTACGGGAAAGAGTACATTTCCGTATATACATAGTGTATCGGAATTGTTACTTTTCCGTACATTCAGCGTGTATGGGAACATGTATATTTCCGTACATCCATAATATACGGGAAATGTATAAGCCCGTATATTCATCGTGAACGGGAATGGAATAATTCCGTACTCTCAAAGTGTACGGAAGAGCATAAATTCCCGTACACTCAACATGTACGGAGACCATACATGTCCGTCTTATCAAGATATACGGATATGTACAGTGCCGTACATTCATCAAAACATTTTTAGTACTAGCCGTAAATCAACCCTACCAGCATTGCCGATCTCATTTATGATCATAATCATATCGCTTTAATTTTATCAAAGACTGTTAAAACCCGAAAAGCCTTACATTTCCTACACAACGTGACCCTTACTAACACATTGCTGTTTCTCTACTTAAGACGGAAAAATGTATACAAGTCAATGGTTTAAATGCCGTTCATATCATATATGCTGTCAAAAAACACCAAATTACCTTACTTGATTACAAAATTCAAAACTATTTTATAACATGGGTGTACGGGAAAGAGTATATTTCCGTATATCCATAGTGTACGGGAATTGTAACTTTTCCGTACACTCAGCGTGTACGGGAACTGATATATTTTCGTACATCCATAATATAGGGGAATTGTACACATTGTTTTAAGTCAATGGTATAAATGTCGTTCATATCATGTATGCTATCAAATTTCACACCCAAAGACCTAAATTGATTACAGAATTAATTTTGTTTTATTATAAGACGGATGTACGGGTTGGTACACGCCCGTACATCGAATCCCGTATACTAAAGATGTGCGAGTTTTATGAATATACGGTTCCGAACACACCCGTATATTCAACATCCCGTACACTTACCGTACACGTTAGATATACGGGTTTCAGTACATTCCCGTATATTCAAGCATTTTCCGCAGTGAAAACCCCCGCAAAAAGCCATTTGAATATCAGTACAATTGAACAATAAGTTATTTCTTAGCTATACGTAACACAATAGTTATTTCTTAATTCAAATTAAAAAAAGAGAAAAATGTTTTAAGAAACCTTATGATCTAGGTTACGGTAGTCAAACAATCACAGCAAGTAATAACCTGTGATTATCAAAATATATAATACAAGCAATGGGGGGGGGGAATTACGTACGATGTTAAATACATTAAATGGTGAATAAACACAGGTATGGTATATTCAAAGGACATGTATAAATATCTTTAATTCCTAGGTAATGGATTGACAGGTGTATAATACCAATATCATTGTAGGTGAGAGAAATCTACACTGATCAACAGAGAGCGTACCACTAAAGTTTACTGGACATTGAAATTAGGCACATATGCGTATGACCTTTGAGAAGTCGGCAATGTTCGTGGTACTGTTACCGACTGGAAGTTGTCAAGTTCGCGTGCCTTTGTAACTCTGTGCAGGCGCATGCCATTATTTCTGATCAAGATAACTTCATCAGAGGTCCAGACACTGTTTATATGGCCCTTTCGCACTAAAGATCGGACAAGGTAGAAAACGTGACTCCGCGCCTTGCAAAGGTCTTCATTCACAAACACCTTCTTGAGATTCGGATAATGCTTGGCCTGTGAGTTTTATTTGTGATGACACGTAGGTCAATACAAACAGCAAACGAGACCTACCATATATCATTTTAACAATAAAATCAACAAGAGCATCAACAGTCGCAACATACTAGGGCACCAAGCTGAATGTTTTCCAAATTTAGAGACGGACACTGTAAATACAGTTGTTTTTGCCAATTCGACACTGTAGTGACTATGCCGACGTTGATGGTTATCGAACCTGTCTAAGATATTCTGCCAATATAACTGGTCAAACAACATACTTGCCTACAAAGTTAAAACGTAGTATTTATATTAAAAAAATTCTAACATTTTGCAAAAAGGTTAAAAACACATTAATAATAAAAACAAACCAGAATGACATATCTAAGAATACTTGACTTATACATGGAACATGCCTGAAGATACGTTGAAATAGAAAAAAACAACGTGTCATTGTTGTATTTAAGGAGATACGAAAATAATATAAATTTCCGACTAGTTTGTGATTTGTTTAACCAATTTTAAGTTTATTTGTTATAACCATCGCATATTGTTGTTGTACACAATGTTTCGGACCATTTAACTTCAAACACACGTGTAATTTTGATATTGATGTACATATGAAAACATATCCAATTGCGTGGCATTTTTCGACTTTCTTGTGATTTGCTCCGCATATTACGACCAGCAATGGCTTTTGTTGTTAAATCATCCAATTGATTGGTATTAATCTCTGTGATTGCAATTTTCTTTTACAAACGAGTTATGTTTTGGTCGTGTCATCAAGTTAATACTACCATCGTCCAAATTGGAACACAAATTTATCCTACCACCATCGTTATCAGTGTAGCCTCTGCCGTCGCTGATACCACTACCAACGCCGCTGTTAAAGCTACCGTCGTAATCGTTACCTCGTCTTGTCGCAATTCCTAGCGCTGCCGTTGCCTTTGCCATCGGTCTTGTGTACATTACCGGTTTGAATTTTTAAAGGAAGCTCTGAACTACCGAACGTATTTGTTCTGCACACTAAATGACTAGTTTATTTTATTGCAGTGCAATCTCTATTTCCTTGAAAGATTATGCGTGTTTTGATTTATCGTAAAATTTAAATAAATACATGCGTTAAATATTTTTCTTAGGCTTTTTTGGAATACATCAATTGTACAATCTCGTTTACACAAGTATCAACTATTACGCTGAATAGTTTACTACGTAACTGACAAATGTTAATGAGATATGTATATTTTTAAAGGTCGTCACTATTCGCACTCTGCACTACCAAAAGGTTTATAATGACATTGCAATTTGTCCCGTGAAAAATGGACAGCACACATCAGAGCAAATTACATGGGTAATGTCCACACCTGGCGAAATACGCAACCACATCAACCATCTTGTTAGAACTGCCAATAAGACGCATATCAAAATCATGCTGTGAGTCCTCATGAAATACCTTTATAAAACATACTTTGGAAAAACTAAATAAACGTTTGCTTTTTTATTGTTTATATTATATTTTACATATTATTTAACAAAAGAGAAAACAGACGAATTCGTAGCTATGTCGCAGGTCTGTAGATATGGAGAAGAGATTATGAATAACGCAATCGTTACTTCAAACGTAAGTGGTAACCTTTCGCCCGAATTAGTTCATTTCGTCGTGAGATTGATGCAGGAAATACACCAATCATTTGACATCCACGAGATGTCCTTTATCGTACGAATGTCGTGAAATTGCATAGTATAATGAAAAGAACAGGGACAAGGCCAGCAGTTGAAAAATAAACCTTCTTTAGAGGCACAAAGCAAGGACGTAGACGGCGATGATTATATACACAAAGATATTAACACCTAATTCACAAAGACAAACACTACACATACCACACTCTCATTAAAATAGCTTCACCTATAAATGATGGAACTACTGCATTCGTATGGTCAAACCAGGGCAGATGTTCTTCGAAAGAAAAATGTTTATTTATTAGCCCTAACCATAACCCTAACCGCAGCATCGCAGGGCAAACAATGAAATACCCTAAGTTTTTTTGCCGTGAACAGTGATAATGGCCTAGCCTTTAGCTGCTTCTAATTGTTTCCGTTCTTATATGGGATTTACGATATTTACGTAAGCAAAGGAAACATAGTGCGATTTTGACAAACAGTAACTATAGAGTATCAAATTATATATATTATAAGCGCTTTCTCCAATTTGAATACATGACATACATTTTCTAGAAGCAAGCGGGTCATACAAACACTGACGAGGAGACGTAAGGCTATTAGCTAACGGGAGTACCCATTGCTCCGTACACACGAATCATCGACATTTTAATCGTTAACCTATCAAAAACAATTTGTTCCGTTGGTATCTAGGTATGTTATCACGTGTTTTCAAATTGATCGGGCACACATATTGTCTTACGAGCTTGATTCGTATTATAGTTATGTTATTCGAATCCTTTCACGCACGTGCTTGTTGAAAACTCAGGAAAGCATATAGTGCTATTGTTAAAGTTTTGGTATTGTTATCTCCAGTCGACATAATTAACTTTAAAGCATTTATAAAATAACTCCCAGGGAACAAATAATGATAAATATCAAATTATAAGTCTGAAATATATCCAAAAGTACGTTACTTTTAGAATATAATAAGCTAATTACGATCGACTTTGATAATTGGACTGTTACTAGTTAACTATATTATAAAGTGAAAGGATTGATCATATAATTTATACTTCTTTAATACACATAAATAATCTGTTGTTGATAAAAAAGTGATTGATTAAAAGGAAAATGTAAAGAAAGCAAAGCAATATGCTCGTTTTCATTTGAACGACATTTAGTATGTCATCGATATAAAAAACGGATATGCGTTTAATCTCCACAGAATAGCAGTGGTTAAATTTCAATACATGACCATCGAAGCATATCGAGGCATACAGAAATGAACGAAATATTATTATATGTAGTAATGTGCGTAAACGACCACTCAACTTAGGAGTTCGATTATTTATTTTAATCATATTACTAATTAATACACAAAATACAATGACAATGGGCAGTGATCGGCATATGTCAACGGATACTTCGCGGTCTTATTCATAAAACATTCTAAAACATATGAAAAACAAACGTACCAGGCACGTCTAAATTATAATTACATAAATATAACTTCAATGTTACTGCTCAAAGATAAGAGCGAATATGATTATGAAATATATTAATAAGTAACAAATGTTACAAATATAGTCGATGACTTGCGTCATTGACATTAAGAGTAGAATTATTTATTTGTATGTATCAATAAGGGCGTGTACAATGAAGCGGAAAAAGGAGATAAGGGCATTATCAACCAATCAATCACCCTCCTCTCATAAATATAGATCAACTCGCATCGCTTCAAGAAGTCCATGCAGACAAGCTGCATCGGTCATGTGGTGTTGATGGGAACGAGTTCTGCGCGTGGTACCACATGCGTCTTCCTACAGACACAAGAAAAACAAGAGGAAACATGGTCCTTAATAAAGGATTTCATACCCGGCCAAAATAAGCGTTGGCGGGCAAGCCATAGAGTCTTGTCGCTGCCAGGATGGCCGACATTATGGTGGACACCATGAAAGGCAACATACCTGTAAGCAGCAGGAACAACTAACTGGCGGACATGCTCACCATCTACGTTAGCGTTTCTATAAAAGACATCATTATCAAGAGAAAGAGATGAAAGATCACAGAGTAGACAACGAACTCTTCGAGACTACTCCTCCCCCCTCGGCCGACAACCGGACCGTAGGATGGGAACAATCCGGAGACATCAGCATCCTTGGCCTGCTCCTGTACTCAATCGACAGGATTAACTGAGGCAGTATCTGCAAAATTATCATCTCCAAGGACTGCATCACTATCACAAAAAAGACTCTCAACAGCAGCAAAAGAAGTAGTGGCTGCCAAACAAACAGCTTTGACAGCTTCAGTAAACATCTGTGGCATACGACTCAAACCGTCATAGTCGATATTCGATTTGCCGGACTTGTAAAAAATGTCGAAGTTGTACGCAGACAAGGCCGCAGCCCAGCGGTGACCTGTCGCGTCAAGGATTGTTGTTCGTGAAAACAGTGAGGGTGTTACCGAACAAGTAGTCGTGGAACTTGTCGGTGACCGCCCAATTGAGCGTGAGGAATTCGAGCTTATGAGCTTACCTGCCTGAAGACCTCGGTTCGTACGAAATAGGCATCACCTTCTCCTCGCCATCCTGCTCCTGAAAGAGAACTGCGCCTAACCCGGTCCCACAAGCGTCTGTATGGACGATGAAGGGTTTGCTGAAGTCAGCAAAAGCCAGGACGAAAGAAGAAATCAGTTTTACCTTCAAAAGAGCAAAAAAGAATGTTGCTGGGCGTCGGACTAGGACCACGGGGCTGCGAAATTTCTCTTAGATTTCCTAGATTTCTTAGAGGCTTTGGTGGTACCGTGCCCTTCGAGGAGTTGGTTAAGGGGATAGGCTATCTTAGAGAAGCCCTGGATAAATCTGCGGTAGAAACCAGCAGTCCAAAGAAAACTTCGCAACTCTAGGACATTCTTAGGGACGGGCCAATTGGAAATAGCAGAGGTCTTGCCCGGGTCAGTGGAAATCCCATCGGCCGAGATAACATGGCCAAGGTAGGTAACAGACGACTTAAATAATTCACATTTTGAGCCTTTACGTTTCAGATCATGAGAATGAACACAAGACATTCTCTGAGTTTTTAAATAGCACATACTTTTTTCATAAGACGCTTAAATTTAGCGCCACTGTTCATAAGACCGAAAGGCATTAGTATGCACTCAAAGAAGCCAAGATTGCCAACAGAGAATTCGGTCTTGGGCTTGTCTTCTTCTTCCATTTCGACTTGCCAGTAACCTGAGCGTAAGTCTAGTTTGGAGAAGAACCTAGAACCTTCCAAGGTGTCAACGGTATCATCGAACTTTGGCAGCATATAGGCGTTCTAACGTGTCATGGAATTCAAGATACGGAAATCCAGACAAAAACGCAATGAGCCGTCTTTCTTTCGCACAAGAACTACATTAGAGAAGTAAGGGCTATCACTTTTGCAAATCGCACCGCAGTCAAGCATATCTTTAAGATGCTGGCATACCTCCTCATACATTCCTGGTGCAATCTTCCGGTATGGTTGCTTAAAGGGCGTGTAATTGGTAAGAACTATCTTATGTTTGACGATATTGGAACAACCGAGATCGGAAGGGCCTATAGAAAAGATATGACGCAAATTACCAAGTATTTGGCGTACCCGAAGAATCTGATCTTGTGACAAGTTATCGATGTCGGTTTTGACACCAAGATCGTCAACTTTGTCAAGACTAGAAGAAGAGGAAGAAGGAAGTGAAGAAGCAAGATTGTCAACGACCTTGACCTCGTCTACAACACATATGTCCGACCTTGGCCGGATGAAGACGGGTTTGGGAGTCATGTTGCACAACCTTAAGGGACCTTGACATAATTACCATGGTGAGGGGCCTTCAAAACATGGGGTCTAACAAGATATGGGCTATCGGAAGAAATGTTCTTAGTAACAATCTTCTGAACATCATGTCTGGCAATTCCGTTAAGGGTAACAGACATATAAGGACCAAGTTCTACAGTATGCTCATGAGTAGACTTTACTGTAACGGGTTCACAAACTAGTGCATCAAAAGCCAATTGCCAAGAATCAAGCAATGGACGGGCGGGTGCAGCGTAGGCCGACTTACAACGTCTAATAATATTGGTGCCCACAATAAACGGATGACTGCCATTCTCAGGAACTACAAGTACTGGAGCATCAAGTTCAAAATACAAAGCAGGAACAGCCAAAGTGACTTCAATATAGCAAAAAATGTCAAATTTGTTACCATTGGCAACAGTAACATTCATGTCAACATCCAAATCAGACAATTCCTTCAAAGGAGGCTTACTACGCAAAGATTTAAAGAAGGTATCACTATTAGTAGTGACCATGGAACCACTATCTATCAGACCCACAGCAGGAACTGAATCGATGACAACATTGGACGAATTGGAAGCAACAACAAGATCAGAGACACTTACAGATTGGCCGAAAACAGCGCTAACCTCACCTCTACCACGCCGAGAACCACGGTTACCACCAGAGTAAACATGAGGGGTCGGAGGGCCGTAACCATGCGGTCTTGGAGGTGCCGCCTGAAAAGGGAGAAACTAAGGAGGAATGTATTCGGGTGGGGGTTCATTCACAGCAGGCGGAAGTGTGATAGTGTCTAGGCGCTGTAAATAGTGGAAAACGTTTTATCAACGCCAAACTAACCTGTAGAGATCCGAGAATTGACCAGCTGCTCTAAGTCAGAACTCTTCTTATCAAAGTTTGGGTGCTGAGAACTGGAAGGCATTGATTGCATTTGGCTGGAAGCATGGGGGGACATGGACTTATGTATAGAAAGGGACAGCTCCTTATCAACCTGCCGGACATCCCGTAGAAACCTGTCATAATCCGCTGCTGCGTCTAACTTGTGGCGTGTATTGGTGCGCAACACCTCTGTGCGCAAACCAGACCATAGCCTTTCGCAAAGAAGCTCGTTACGATTTGCTTAGGGGATGCGGCCGCTATCAAAAGCTTGAATCAAAGCTGACTCGAGCCGACAACCAAAAGAAATGACAGACTCATCTGGTCTCTGAGCCAAATTAAAAAAAAAACTCCTTCATAGACAAAGACTTTCGAGAAGGCTCGCCACAATTCACTTCAAGCTTCCGGAGTACCGTGTCCACTGTTATATTTTCACCAAGTGAAACTAGTAAACGACGAGCTGTACCCCGTAATGAAGACCTGATAGCTTGCACCACTAAGGAAGAAGACAAAGAAGGGTGTTTCCTCAGACACCGCATCTCATTGCACCACTCATAAAAATATCTCTGACTTAGGCGTAGAATCGTCACTAGAGAACGGTGGGATCTTTGGCGCCTTAGTCGACAGAGAGGAGGAAGGTGTAAACGCGAAATGAGATGGGGGCGTCGTAGGCTAGGTCAACAGAGACATCAATGGGTGGGGCTTCGGATTGTTATCAAAACCTGAAAGAGGTTTTTGGCCTAACATCAAGAGTGGGTGGGCTAAGCGTAGGGGTATTGTTATTCTTGCTGGACAGCAACTGTACCATTCAGTTTCAGGTGGTTATGACACATCACCACCAACTGCACAAAGCCTCTTAGACATTGGGGCTTCTTTATCACTCATGGTGACAGACAGCAACAACAACAGAAGGTATAACAAACCCAGAATGAAAAAAATAATGTATAGAATATACAGTAGGAAACAAAGGCAAAACATATTAAAAAAGCAAATAAAACAATAATAAATGAATAAAACAGAAAGGGGCTATGATCCATTACATTGTGGGTGACTATGAGTGTATGAGTGTATCACAATGTGCTTTTCTCACCAGTCAATTATAAACAAATGCAAAATGTATAACTTCAATTAAGATATATCAATGGATGTGTAAAAATATGTGTACTGTAATTAATTTGAAATGTGTTTAAAGAAAGTTTGATTAATTATGATGAATAAATTAAGTACATTTACTTAAATTAATAAACTGAGTTTATCCTATTGATGCATGTGAATGGTTAACTTTAATGCAAATGATAAATACATTAGTTTTAATTAAATTTTAAATGTAAAGGCAAAAGACAAAGCAACGAACAGACCACAAAAAAATAATACAAGTGATAAGTTTAATGGCCGTGGACTAGTCTAAGCTTAAATTAAGTATTTAATTTTAAGGTTAATTTTAATTAAAGGGCAAGTACCAATTAAAATTATAAATTAATTTGCAGATTGTCTTTAATTTATTAATTTTATATAATTTAAATTATTTTATACAAACGCAGCTATAATCTGTAGGCTTAAAACTAGTATAATAAGCTCAAACTTTGATATTCACAGTAAAGATCTCCAGGAAATGAACTTGTTTCACAAGTTCAAGGTCAAACCGGGTAAACAGGGTCAAAATGTGTTTCCTATATATCTTAGTACCAAGTATATTAACATCGCTATTTCTTCTTAATCTAAGATATAACCATCAATACATTTGGTTTAGCTATATTCACAGAGTAACTATGAGCATTAAATAATACAATACTAAATTGTGTGTGAAGCAAATCTAAACAAAATCATTTTTAGAATCTCTAGTAAGAAATCAAGCGGTCAACCTGAAATATACAGACAGATCAAATTAAAATGCACAAAAATATAGGATGAAAATGAATATATTTATAATAATATATGGATAATTCTGTCAAAATAAAAATTAAAATTAATCAAAAGTGTGAGATCACACCCTGAAATGTAAATAATCACATTGAAATAAAATAGGAAAACTATATGAATAATGACAAATATGTATAACCTAGTCTGACAAGTCAAAGTATGTAACATATAATGTACAAAGAACATAGAAACACACACAAAAAAAATATGCAAATGAATACAGCGACTTGTCAAATACACTTAACCGGTCACGCTAGGGGAAACTTGGGATGGGATAGAGCATGGGTAAAGTGCACATGTGTAGTTTAAATTTATATGTGTAATATGTGTGCAGGTTGCAAAACACAATAAATGAACACACTTAACAGTTTTATAATGATAAATATGACTTAAACCAACTTATGGGCTAAACTAAGACTAAAGCAGGTTTAACTCAAAAGAAAGCGTGCGAAAATAAGCAAATCAATGTATGCAACCAAAATATATGCAAGAAAACAAGGCAAAATGACTTCTGTGATGTCAATTTCATTATGAGCAAGGTTGGGACACTCAAGGGCTCCCCCTAAAGTGTCATGCGGGACTACCCGCTTGAAATTCGCACTGCCAGGCAGCAGCTTTGGCCGGATTTTAAGGACGCACAGAAAAGATGTGGTGCTAGAAATGTCCAATTGCTTTTCCTGCCGCTCTTAAGGTCAATGGAGATGTCGTACGTGATTTATTTCCTGGCTGGTACGATATCCTTCGTGGATCGAGGAATGCCAACAATGTTGCCCGTGTCGGCGAGCGTCTTTCCGCCCTCAAGAACGAGTCTGTGCAGCGACAAGTCAGGTTGGCGACATCGTATGCGTTCCAGCCAACCCCTAAACCGCCGATGGAGTCTTAACGACAAGTGACATCCGATGTGGACAGCAATTCAGGCGACGAATCAGGATGCGATATCGACCTTGATCCGCAAGGAAGTACTACTGGACGTGCGATGCCTCGCGACGGCGCGGGTCCTGTCCTTAGAGCCGCCGGCTATCTCCTTAATGTCCATCCAGCCATGAACACACAGGGGAGCAAGGTGACAACGTCGCACTCATCCAACCCCACGGAGACGGGTCTCGAAAGTGGGGCACCAACTATCACGTTTGGTTCGAACCCCAAAGGCTCCCCCGTTTCTCGAGTTGGCTCAACCAAACAGTATTACTCATACGGAGAGCTCCAAGCTCTAGGGTTGCACGGGGAGTGTGGCATTCTGTGACGTTTGTGTAACACGCCCGTCCTCATTTTCGGAACTTCATTGTGCCCATATCTCTTCTGAAGAATTCCAATCTTTGATTAATTTCCATAACGAATCGATGAAAAGTGATTCTCGTAGTATACAGCATCCTGAAAACAGAAATAATAATTTGTCGAATGACCTCTGTTATGATGCTTTTGATTTAAATATTGGTTCACTCAACGTGTGTGGCCTAAAGACAAGGCTAAACTACCCAGAATTTGTTGATCTCATTAAGAATTTTATTATTTTCTGTGTCCAGGAGACTAAAATGGACAATTTCGATATCATAAATTTGGATAATTATAACTTTTACTCTAAACCAAGATCAGAAAAGTATCTCCGGAAATCCGGGGGTCTCGGTTTCTTTGTTCACAATAGTTTAAATCATAGAGTGGAAATTATCCAGTTAACAATGAATATGTTCATTGGCTAAAGTTAAGCTTATCAAATAACGGTTGACGAAGACGAATTTTTAGAATTTCAAAATGATGTCTCTGACAAGTGTATAACATACAAAAAAAAATTTCTGACAGGAGATTGTAATGCATACACATCTAATATGCCCGATTTTGAAGATTTTGATGATTTTCTATCAAAGCACTTCAGATTAGACGAAGAAACATTAAGTTCTCTTAATACATCACGAGTTTTAACTGATCTGAATCTACCATTGTCACGCAATTCACAATGTCGTAAAATTAACAACCATGGATATAAGTTTTTAAATATATGTAAGTCCAACAATCTATTTTTCTTAAATAGACGTCTTGGTAACGATGCCCACTCTGGAAATTACATATTTCGTAATAGTTCTGTTATTGACTATAGTATTGCATCATCTCATTTACTCTGTTCTGTGAATGATTTCGAAATAATTGAAGTCGATCCACTTTTTTCGGATGGTCATAGCTTACTGTCAACAACTTTTATTATCGATATTTCCAATACACAAACAAATGTAAACATTACCTCTAGCTCGCGAAATCCAACCGTGTTCAATTTGAACAGTACCGACAAAGAATCTATTTGTAACCGGTTGCGTAATCCCCCATGGTCATATACGCGATTATTCCTCAATACAATTACAGAAGATATTGCTAATCTGTTCAAACAATAGGCTTTTAAAACATTTCCTCAAAAAATAAGTAAAAACACCTATCCAATAAAATATAAATATAGCACGAATAGGCCGTGGTTTGGCCTGCAGTGAAAGAAGGCGCGGTCGTTATACAATAAAGCACGGAAAGCTTATAATATGAATAAATCGATTTCGAACAAAGAAAAATTACATATTGCGAGTAAGCATTATAAAGTTACAATGAATACGTACGTCGCAACACACAAGCATACAGCAGAATACAAACTTCGAGAACTCCATTCAAAACATCCTAAAGAGTACTGGAACCACTTGAACAAGGTTAGCAACGTATCTAAACATAAGTCACCCCCAATAGACGAATTTTATCATTATTTCAAAAATATCAATGACGTTGTTGACGCGAATGATCATATATCAAATAATAATCACCCTGGCTTCTCTAGCGCTGAAAGCGATATGTTAAATAGGCCAATATAACATGGCGAAGTTAACAAAACGATACTGAAAAGTAAGAATGGTAAAACATCGTCGCATTTTGATAATAGTATTAATGAATACTTTAAAGCCTTGCGCGCCAATATGGTCCCAACCTTCTGTACACTTTTTAATATAATCCTCGACACTGGTATTCTCCCGGATGTATGGCTAATAGGGACAATAAAGCCAATTTTGAAAACAAGGGTTCCCCAACCGATCCCCAAAATTATAGACCGATTACCATTCTTAGTTGTTTAGGCAAATTATTCACGTCTATCCTTAATGAACGTATCAACACATTCCTCTATGATAATAACTTATTAAACGAGAACCAAGCCGGATTTCGCGCAAATTATTTAATCTGCGATCATATTCTTACATTGCATTTCCTTATTAGTAAACTAAGGGCCCAGAAAAAGAAACTGTTTTGCTCATTTATTGATTTTTCGTCCGCATTTGACTCTGTCTGGCGAGCTTGTTTGTGGCATAAGCTAATACAAACTGGCTTACAGGGTAAAATTCTCACAGTCATAAAAACATGTACAATGATATAAAATCATGCGTTTCCATCAATGGGCATCTGTCTCCTATGTTCCCAAGCTTTTGTGGAGTTTGTCAGGGAGAAAACCTTTCTCCGATTTTATTTTCTATTTACCTTAACGATTAAGACAAATTCCTTAAAGGAACGTGTTCTAGTGTTTCTATAGAAGTAGATGCAAACGAGACAAGTATGTACCTTCAGTTACTTATTCTCTTGGATGCTGATGACACTGTTCTCTTTGCAGATAATGAACGTGATTTTCAAAAAAGTCTTAACTGTTTCCAAGACTACTGTTTGCAATGGAAACTAAATATTAACCTCTCAAAGACTAAAATAATTGTCTTTCGTGCCAGAAATCTGAAGAAATTTAACTTCAGCATTGCTAACCAAGCGCTAGAGATAGTTAAGGAATACAAATACCTAGGTGTATATTTCTCGTCCACCGGTAGCTTTTTATACTGCCATAAATATTTAATAAGCCAGGCTAACAAAGCAATGTATGCTCTATTTCTTAGAATGAATAAACTTGACTTGCCTTTGGACATACAACTGAAGCTTTTTGATTCCACCATTGTCCCGATTCTAACGTATGGATGTGAAGTCTGGGGTTTTGAAAACCTCGATCTGTTGGAGCACTGTATTTTTTTGCGGCGGATTACATATACTAGAAAGAGTACTCCACGTTACATGCTCTACTCTGAACTTGGTAGATACCCCCTTAACAGCATAGTTAAAACCAGAATGATAAGTTACTTGAGTAAACTCGTTTCATCGCATGACTCGAAAATAAGTTTCTTGATATATAAAGACATTTTACATAGTAATATTTCATTCTGGGTCAGTTACATCAAGTCAATACTTGATTCAACGGATTATTCATCCGTTTCACTTAATCAAACAAGAGTACCTGTAAAACATGTCAGTACTATTGTGAAATCTAACCTTGTAGAACAATTTCAGCAACTTTGTTTTGAACAATTTAATCTTTCGTCTAAGGTAAAATTTATTCTCTGTTCAAGTCCGATATTAAATTTGAGGAGTACCTTAATATCTTACCCAAATCTCTACGTTTTACATTCTTGCATTTTCGCACTAGCAATCGTAAATTCCCTATCGAAGTCGGAAGATGGAGACAGAATGCTGTACCACATATCAATAGAAAGTGTACGTTTTGTAATCTAAACGATATCGGTTACAAACTGCACTATTACTTACATGTCCATTTTTTAATCCTACCAGAAAAAAAATACATACATAGTCGTTTTTACTCAAGATCTTATGTCTTACATTTTAGTGAGGTTTTAAATTGTAAGAACCCGGATACCTTAAGGAAAACAGCAATTTTTGTTAAAATCTTAGTTAATCACACTTAAACGAATCTGATCATGTATTTAATAGTTTAATAGTTTAATCATTTGTTATCTCATTACTGCATCGATTATATTGTATCCTAATTCAAATAAATGAATTTGTTTTGTCATAAAATAATACTATTTAAACTAACCACATTCCCCTTACTAATTATATTTGTTTTGTATAATGATAAACTCTGTTGTGAAGTCGCTATTAAACCACCTCTTTATACCCGTGTTAACATATATATATTGCGTTTTCACATGCGTTTACTTAAATGTAAATTGTGATATAATAAAAGAATATTGAGTTGAGTTGATTGAGTTGAGAATAATCCAGCAAAATGAAATAATCAAGCAAATAAAGCACATAAATAAAAAAATTATGGCACAAGTTAAGCAAGCAAGTTTACACAAAACAAAACGTTTAAAACACAGTCAAGAGATAAGCAATTTAAAATGAGCCGTGTGTACAATTAATTAAACCTATCAGTTTAGATGTCAAATAAAATACCGGGTCGCGAAATTATGTCACAAATAAAAATGACTGACAAAGTAAAAAACGACAGATACAATTTCGAGCAAAACGGACAAAATCAATACCAAATGAAATGAAATAAACCAAAAATATATGTACTCTTACCGTAAATGAAGCTATATAACCAAAAATCCAAGTCACGCTATTTTCACTTTATAAATGTCAACTAGCCGGTTTACTCACAAGAAAAAAATAGTTCCAGCCAAAATGTCAAAAATTTACAAAGTAATATATAAAATAAGGGTACTCACGGTTTCAAAACGAAAAAGCACACACCAATACAAACCACAATCACAAAAACACATAAATCACAGACAAAACACAAAAATCCTTCCGCGGCGCTCTTCTTCTGTCACTGGGTGTGCGTAAACAATTACTCAACTTAGGAGTTCGATTTTTTATTTTAAAACGTTGTCGAAGAAACCTTAAACATATAATACAACATATAAAAGTATATGCTTATCAGTTTACTAATTAATACACAAAATACAATGACAATGGGCAGTGGTCGGCCTATATCAACGGAGACTTAGCGGTCTAATACATAAAACATTCTAAAACATATGAATAACAAACTTACCAGGCACGTCTAAATAATAATCACATCAATATAACTTCAATGTTACTGCTTAAAGAAAACAGCGAAATATATTAATAAGTAACAAATGTTGAAAATGTAGTCGATGACTTGCGTCGTAGAGTAGAATGATTTATTTGTATATGTTTATTAAGGGCGTGTGCAATGAAGCGGGAAAAGGAGAGAAGGGCATTGTCAACCACAGAGACTTGAATGTATGATGCAGATCCCAACAGCTGCCCCTGGCTTACTTTTAATAGTTGCCTGTGGCCTGTGTTGGGTAAAATCAGTCTTGACTCTGAAAATAAAAAATACAACATTTTATGGGCTGCCTTACACGTCTCTGTGTTATCAACCAATCAATCACTCTCATAAATGTAGATCAACTCGCATAACCAGTATTTACGCTCTGACGCACTCGGACAAGGACGGACATTCACGGACATTAACGCATATAGAACAATAACCACGTAGCACGACACTAAACACGACGAGACAACAAACACACAAACAATACAAGACAATATACGATATGGAACCAAACCAAACACACAAATGGATAAAATATGGAAATATGCAACTTTCTACATATATGCTAATCATGATCTACGGGAAAGTCAAGGTTAGTATCCTTTAATGATGTTTTGTTTTTGGTGCAGAATAAGAAACTAATTCGTTTTAATAGTTTGAAAGCTTCAATTTGTTTTTTTGCCAATGTAATTGTTTACATATACTAATAAAAACAAAATTATAACGGATGACGAAGAGAGCTGATGCCGGTCATGTTTTCTACCAACAGCGGGGAATGAAAGCTGGGCTACCCTCTACTAAGCCAGCTCTTAACAAGGTGAAGCACATCATATAAGGTTTATAAGGCTTTACAAACAGACAATAGCGGTGGTGAGGAAACTGAGGTGACTGCCTAACGCATTCTCTGGCCAGGCACGCATTAATAGTGATGATTGGAGGAGTGCACTGTTAAGACTGGTTCAGAAGTGAAAGTTGAAGCGGCTTCACCGACCTTTGACAACGTAAGAGTGTTTCAAAAGTGCTCTACTATAATTCCCTGCTTTCCCTATATTAAGAAGAAAAAATCTTTGATTAATAATATTTGTTTTAAATTTAAATTCAATGATGCTACTCGTATTATACATACTATGTTAAATTCACTGATTTGTTTTTGCTGCGCCATTGTAGATAATAAGATATTATTAATTGATAAAAAAACTTCAATATGGAAAAGACACACAAATCGAACAAGAGATATATTATGAAGTGCCACTCCGTGTGAATGGTAGATTTATTTAAGTAAAAGAATATGTGCATGTCTTTAAGCTTTGTTTAATTGGATGTGTTATTTACTTTTGCACCCATTTATTTTTTAACTGAAATATTCGAAACAAATACTTGTCAGTCAGTCATTTTTTTTTTTCAAGACAATACCCGGTATATTTGTTGTTGTTTGTCAATATATGTATAGAGAATACATAAACCTTACTGTTTTAAATGTTTAATCAATAATCTATATCTTCTTGCAAAGTGCATATAATGCAATTTCACAAATGTGTATATCATGAACTCGTTGTTAAAAAATGAAGAATGGGATGGAGCATTGACTTTTACAAACATTTTAATATACTGGTACAGATGGGAAATGGTCAAAACATTTTTACTTTGAAGGCACCTTTTCACAGATGAGCTAATTTGGGGCATCTTAGTCATCTTGTTTAAATATTGAATAAGCCTTGGTGTGAAGTTATTGGCTGTTTACTATTACCGGTATGAAGATACGTTGCTTTTCATAATTTAGTCTAGTTATTCAATTTGAGATATTAGGTCCTGTTTCCCCTTTTCAAGTATGTATTGAAGGAGAATGAGTCAATTTCAGTAATAATTTTAGTGTTGTTTTATACTTGTCGAGTACTTGAGATAATTACGAAATTTGTTGAGCTAGGTAGATTCACCTTAATTGATTTAATTTGTTATGGAGAATAGTTCATTGATCCTTTATCCAACAGGTTTTGTTTTTTTAGTTAGTCATGCTTTGAGTGAACTAGTAAGATTTGATAAAACATTTCGTTATCATGGTGTATGTTGTTGGCCTACATAATTTCGTTTTGATTTAGAACATTGACCCGAACTAATTTATTTTTATTTGGCAAGCAGAGTTTTATGTTGATGAAATATTGTGGAATATTTACATACGACACTGTCAAATTTATTTAGTTTTTAATATTTCGGCATGATAAGAGTTAATGGTATGCGACCAAAAGAAGAACGAGCTTTCGACCATAGATCTTAATGTTAAATTACAATGACTTTTGACAACTTTCAATTTTTTGTATTACTGTATTATTGGTGTTTCTTGCTAATGCAAACTATGCGAAGTAAATGAGCATGAATATTTTAAGGCTGAAAAGGAATATCTGCAATGTTGTTTTACATGTATAGTATAACTCAAATGATATAAACATAACAAAGGGTTAACAGGCATAAGAAATTACTTTGCCGTGGATCAGATACCTTAAGCAACAATTGTCAGAGGATTTTAAATAATTGCATTTTGAAAAATTTTAAACTGTAGTTATGTTAAATTTATTTGGTATTTACAATAATCAAAATCGAATTTTGCTATAATTTAATTGGATAAGGGAAAGCCATGTAAATATTATAGCAAGTTCTTCAATATTTTGTGTTTTTTTGCTCTTTCATCAATGTGATTGTCTTTTATGATAAATAATAGGTGGTGCATGCTGCGAAAACAAGGCTTCTGAAGAATTTTAAATATCGAAATATTGAATTTTCGTAAATTAAAATCTTTAATCAGCATTTTATTACTCATCTCAATGATCACTTCTATTTTTTTAATAAGTTACGAAATGTTTAATAGAACCCCCAAATATGTTATTGTTATTCCCGTATACGGTCCGTAAATCCATTCCGTACACGTTGCGTGTACGGGGTATGTTTTTCCATCCCGTACACGTTGCGTATACTGGGTCCCTACTTCAATCCCGTACAGTTTGCATATCAATACCGTACACCTTGCATGTGAGGCGTCCGTACTTTCATCCCATACACGTTGCATGAACGGGGTCCGTACTTCCATACCGTAAATGTTGCATGTACGGGGTCGTTATTCCATCCCGTACACGTTGCGTGAACGGGGTCCGTATATACATCCAGTGTGCCCGTATAGTCCTCCCGTACACGTTGCATTTACGGGGTCCGTATATCAATTCCATACCCGTTGCATGTACGGGGTCCGCATATCCATTTCGTACGCGTTGCATGTACGGTGTCCGTTTATCCATCCCGTACATGTTGCATGTACGGGGTCCGTATATCCATTCCGTACACGTTGCCTGTACGGGGTCCGTACTTCCATCCCGACCATGCGTGTGTACGGGTTACGTATATCCATATATATTTTTGCAAAAATACGCAATGGATAAAATATTTTTTCCTTCAAAAACACGTTACAAGATGCACAATTGTTTTTCAATATAATGATATCTCCGTACACGTGGTGTTCCTTATACGAAGTCGTGTGGTCCGTACATGCTGGGTGTACGGATCCGAACACGCTTGCGTATTCAAGATGTACGGGGCCATTTTTTTCCCGTATATTTAACCATTTTCCGCAGTGTATTTACATAAAACATTTTGATCTCTTTATTTTTACCGTACCACTATATTGTGGCAATAAAACTCACAAAAATCATTTGGTTGAAGTATCATCTTTTGACGAACTTTTTTTTATATATTTTTTAATTGTTTGTTTCTTTCATTTGTCAACCTATGTATTTACGTTTTAGCTTATCAGCTTGATATGTTTTTCATTTGTTTTATATCTGATTACATACGATGATGTATCTAATAGGCCTTTCAAGTAAAGGCTGAATTTTTCAGTAGACAGGAAACACATTTCTTTGCTTTTATTTAAAATAGGAACTCTTGATTATTCCGTGTTAAATTATTGTTTTGATTACCGTTGTGATATGCGGATAAATATATGCACAAAAATGAAGATAACACACCGTAGTTTGCTAAAGATACATTAAGAAATAGTTAGTATTCACATTAAAAGAGTATGTCATAATTATTGACTTCAATTAGCTATGATGGAACTCAAATGTGCGGGTATACTACCACATGCTTAATCCCATGTACGTCATAGTAAGCATCATCATATTCTAAAATAATTGGTCTATTGATTTATATGGCATATATGATGGCGCTTATGTTTCTAATTTTGTAACAATTGATAAATGTTGGGGCAAGTGGGATGTTACAAACTAGTTTGAGCCTCCAGTATACACGTGCTCCGGCGAACTCGTCTTTCACTGTATTTTTCAAGGCGGTTATCCCATCATGCATTGGGCATGCTATTTTGATACGTATGTGTCTGTAAGTGGTGTTTGCGTATGGTGTTTAAATGTTTGTTTCTCTAGTTCATTGTTTTTGGGCAATGTAAAGTAGTAAAATAGTAGTAGTAGTGGTGGTGGTGGTAGTGGTGGTTGTGGTGGCGGTGGCGGTGGCAGTGGCAGTTGCAGTAACAACAGCAGTAGCAGTAGCAGTAGTAGTAGTAGTAGTAGTAGTAGTAGTAGTTAGTATTAGTGGTAGTGGTAGTGGTAGTAGTAGTTAGTGGTAGTGGAAGTGATAATGGTAATAGTATTGTGCCAAATATCGTATCCCTTAAAAATAGTTCTTATATTTAAATTTGTAAATTGAAATTATTATAGTCGCATAAATAAGAACAAATGATGTTGTATGGCTGAAAGCGTTACTATAATACAATTTTCCGCAGATTTCAAACTGTTGTAAATGACTGAAATGAAGGCATTGATGCCAAATTCAGCTGATTCTGAGACAAAATTAAAATAAGTAAAAAAAAAAACAATCTTAGAGAGTGCAACTTTAAAGATAGGGCATCTTTATTTGAACTCCTTCATACCAATGAGTGGATTAGGATTAACCGCTATCAATGAAAATAAAGTTAATAATGGGAAACAAACTATGAAAAAAGTAAGCTAACAATTAGAGCCGTTTTAAATAAATTAAGAAATTGAAAAAAGTCTGGCTTGCCGCTTATTAAATTTTGATTTAATTTTTTTACTGTATTTTTTAACCATGAAAATGAACAATACGTTTCAATTCAGAATGTTCAAAAGGATGCAATTAGAAAACTTAAAATTAATAATATTTGATTGCATATACACCATATTAATGAAAATGAACTCAGTCTTGACAAAATTAAGGAAAACGGCCAAATGTCACCTGACTTTCATTTTACCCCGGTCCCCGATAAAGATATTGGAATATACATTGACAGGTTAAATCCCAAAAAAGCAACTGGTATAGATCTGATTCTTCCCAAAATCATCATTGCTGGCAAAGATACTTTTCAAATTCTCACCCGAAATATGTCCAATGAAATTATTAACCAAGGATCATTTCCAAATAGTCTTATGTTAGCACGAGTTACCCATATATTCAAGAAAGATGACCCCTTTATTGAAGAGAACTATAGACCAGTCAGTATTTTACCATCAATGTCCAAATTATATGAACGAGTCATAAGTGAGCAACTGATTAGTCATTTTGATAACATTTTTCATCCTTTCCTGGCAGTATTCAGAACAACATTTGGATGTCAAACTACCCTGTTAAGGCTGGTGGAAGACTGGAAAAAGCCCTTGATGGGAACAGATATGTAAGCGCAGTTCTAATGGACCTCTCAAAAGCATTCAACTGCCTGCCCCATGATCTCATCTTAGATAAGCTTAATGCATACGGTCTCTCAGCCCCAGCATGTAAACTTATGCACAGCTATCTTACAAACAGAAAGCAACGTGTCAAACTTAGTCAAATTACCAGTGAGTGGGACTCCATCCTGAAAGGCTTACCACAAGGATCAATATTAGGGCCTTTAGTTTTCAACATCTTCCTAAACGACATCTTCTTTATCAATAATGCAGCTTTGTATAATTATGCAGATGACAATACTCTTTATGTGTGTGATAAAAATCCTGATGTTGTTAAGACCACTCTTTAAGAATAAAGTAACATTTTGATAAAAAAAAGATTCAATACAGAGCTTAAAAATGTTTTTAATGATGACACCTCAACTTACGAAAATCTTCTTAATAGAGTTCAATTGCCAACATTACATTTGAGCAGGGTAAGATACATCGCTATTGAAACTTACAAATGTCTGTATGGTATCTCAAGAGAATACGTTCAAAACCTTGTAACTTTTAAGACATGTAATTTTAAATTGAGATACGAAAACTGTGTAGACGTTCCATCAGTTAGAACAACTAAATATGGAAAAAAAACTCTTTCCGCTTTGAGACCAGTCAGGTATGGAAACACCTCCCAAAGGAAAAAAAGGGTCTTCCAAAACTACCTGGAATTTAGAATGCTGATCCGCAACTGGACAGGTCCCTCTTGTAAATGTTCAATGTGTAAATAATACCTTTTTGCTTTAAAAAAATAGAAGAAATTGAGAACCATAAGATGTGTCACAGAATATCTTTTATCCTTTGTCTTAATGGAAAAGGAGTCTTGTTTTCACTGAGATGGCTTACACCCACTGGACAAGATATGGCATTCAAAAACCAGAAAATATTTCAGCGGACTTCTTTGACTAACATAACAACTTATTAAATTAAATTACATGGGCTAATATTTAATTATGATTGTTCAATTTTATATAACATCTGTCGAACACATACATCTACTTGTGTTTTCTTTCGGCAAGTATTTCACATATAGTCATGAAGTGGTTAGTAAAATTATTGGTAAATATTGATATCTGTTTGCACACAAGACTACCAGTCAAAATTAGAGATTAGGTTTCTTATTTTTGCATAATCACCTTGAAAAATTTCCAAACCGTGGGTTTGAATGATGAACCGATAGTTTTATCAAAGCGCAGGACGCAAGAGACTGGACAATGATACCGGAATAACTGTTCGAGGAATGATTCACATACTCCACAATCGAGAACAGAGTATCGTATGAAGAGACGAGAAATAGGTCAATGAGAGACTCAGAGGATTCGGTAAAATAGGTAGAGTCTCGAATTATTTGGGTCAAGATGAACTGTTGACATATATAATCAATTTTTTGACGGGTTAAGGGTTTATTTATATCTAGGTTGAAATCCCCTGTGATAAGAATGTCTGTAATGCCAGTATCAACAGCCAATGCAATTGAGTTGGAATACATTCAAGGACATACGGATTGGGGTTAAGAGAATGTTCCAAGTGGATGGCGTATATTTTTTTTTAATTCCCAGTTCAAGCCAAATACATTCAATGTCGATTTTCTCTAGGTCACGTCTTTCTAATGCAATCACATCCGACGGATGTATACAAAAAAAACATCATGTGCATCGGAATATTTTTCTCTTCTGTAAGGAGCATGGGAATTTGGAAATATCAAATCGGGGGTTGCTGAGTTAGGAGTAAGCCAAGTTTTGGTGAAGGCTAATATGTCAAAGTTGCGTAAATCAGCAAGCAAGATGTCCTTTTTGCTACTGAAGCTTTGAACATTATAGTGGACGATATTATTAAAGCATCCAGTAACGTCAACTGGGATTTCAGAAGTGAAGTAGGAGGAGGAGGCGGGGCCAGGATTTTCATGAACGTCTCCAGAACAGAGTAGCAGCATTGCTAGCCATCAAATTAGTTCGAAGTGAGTGAGGCATTTGATTCCTTTAGTACGAGATTGATGGTAGCAGAACAAACCTACCCTCATCCGAAATGTACCTAATTCAATAGACATTTAAAACAAGTGATTCCGGGATCAAACGGTGCTAAGAATGAGGGGTATCCAAACACCGTCTGGCCAGTACCGCCATAAGGAAGAAAGAAGAAAGAATATTGTGAAAAGTAAGTAAGTGAAAAGAAGTAAGATAACATTTTATAAAAAAATGTGAAAAATTACCTTTTCAAAAAAATGTTAGGGTAAGTGTAAATTTCATATGTAAGCGTTCGGTGGAGATAAGTGTTGTGCTCCAAAGAAAAACATTCCATGTATCAACACTTATCGGAGTTAACATTTTGTATGCTTGAAGAAATATACATAACGGCTTTTATGATTATTTTTAGAAATAACATAAAATGTGTCATCTGATTTATGGTTTTCGTTATATTATAATATATTTTATCTCGAGACCTTAAACAAGAACACCTATAAAATAAATAAAAATTTAAATGAAATACCTTAAATCTGAATCTGATAGTAGCTTTTTAGTTATACATCCATTTAACTTACTACAGACGTGACAACTTTTTGAAAATACCTTGATACGAAGGAATAGTAATTTAGTTATAGTTTGCCAAAAAACAGTGCTGTCCGGAGGCAAAGTTAATTTCTTATAAAAGCTGATCCTGATTTTGATGCTGGTTTTGATGCTGATTTTGATGCTTATATGATGATGATGATGATGATGATGATGATGATGATGATGATGATGATGATGACTGAGCGAACATAATTAGTTACAAATTGCAGGTCCAAACTTACGGATGTCATCCACATCAATGAAAAAAAAATTCTGTGTAAATCTGCCAACTTTGATTGTTGCTTTAACGACTGTTACTACCTCATAGCAAACAGTATTAGAAAACAATGTGAGCCATATATGAAAATGAAATTCCCTTGTTATACACGAACCTTGACAGCAATTCTTTAATGACCAACTTCAATATGTACCGTTTCATGTCGCCACTTCTTTAAAAGATTTGGAAGATATATATCGGGCTCATTAACACTTATTGAACAAAACGTATATAACGAGAATTTCCCCATATAAACAGATATCAATAAACCAGTACAAACAATGCAACATTATATAGTTTAAAAAACATTTATAAATCAGATTAATTATGCGAGAAAAATTAATTCTGCAAAAACAATTAAAATACTATTTTTTTAAATTCATACATTTAGGAATGGTTGTGCCAAGAATGTGCATCCAGTAACTCTCCTTTAATAATTGTTTCCAATTGTTCTCAGTTTTATTAATTTGCATTAATAGATAAAATCATTGATATTCTGGTCAGGAACATTAAAATGTTTAGACGCATTTGTATATGAATCTGGAAAATGCTTAATATCAAGTTTCTTTCTCTGACTACATTTTTGTTGTGTCTGACCAACATATTGCTTTTTATATTTTTTTTGCAATTGATAACATATATAACACCTGTAGAAGAACAGGACAATTCATGATTTATCTTAAATTCTTTGCAAAAATATGTACTTGAGAATTTGTCTCTTTCAAAAATAGTACAACAATGTGAACATCTGGATCTATTACTTTTAGTAACGATCCCGTTAGTGACAACATTTGTAAGTTTAGAATTCACAAGTATATCTAGAATATTTTAGGCCGCTTTTATGCAACAATTGGTTTGTAGTAAAAGAGATCTTTTACTCTGTTTTACTTTTTGAATATCTGAGAAGTCCCCAATATTGGTTTATAATTTTTCCAATATTTGGTACCGATGGATAAAAGTACACACAAAGGGAATTATGTATATTTTCGATTATTTAACACTTGGCGGCAAGGCGCCCTCTGCACTCATGGAACATGTTTTCGAAACAGCTTCATCTGTAACAGAACTTGGGTAGTTTCGTTCCTTAAAATTCTTCTATAGCGTTTAGCCTGGCTGTAGGGGATGCCCGACTTGCAATTTTGGTAATGACACTAAGAGTATTCTATGTATTGGGGGCAATTTGTTGATTTTTCAAAGACACTTGTTTCCAAACCACCCTTTAAGTCTTTTTCGATATGAACATTCAAGAATGAAACACATGTTTTTCAGACATTATTTGTAACTTTTATATTTTTGTGGACTGTTTTATATCTTGACGAAAAGCCGTTATTCTTGCAATGTTTCCATATGAAGAAAATGTCATCAAGAAACCGCAACCATAGTAACGTTTTTTGGAACAGTTTTTAAAGTAACACTCTTATTCAAAATCATTACAAACACATGTATAACAAACATCAATTTTGACTGATAAACCTTTAACTACTTACTAAATAATGCATTTACGAACAATATGAGTAACTGATAACAAATTTTTAATCCTGTATATAATAACAGAAAACTCAAAAATATTAAATGATTGGTGAATGCTAAAAAGATTTACTGTGATCTAATAAAGTCTCATAAGGTGGAAATACCGTGTTTTATACACACTTCTTTCAAATTATATCCTTCATACGAACCATTGTTTTCGACATTTATTCATCCTTTTTGGAATATTAAAACAATATTATTAATTGTGGTAAATCTTATTTGGGAGTAAGAGTGCATCTTTAAGGAAATGTTGTTCCAACTTTCCCATAAACAAAAATGCAAAACATGGTGCCATTTTCGTGCCCATAGCGGTTCCTAAAATCTGTACGTAGTTTGCATTGTTGAATTGAACAATTGTCTTTGTTAATACAAGTTTGATTGATTTTGAAATGTCCTCAATATATCCAAGAAAGGTAGAATTGTCTTGTTCGAGAAAGAACCTGCATGCCGCTATACCATCATCAGGTGTGATGTTAGTATAAAGAGAGCTGACGTCAAGTGTCACTAAAAATATTTTAAATCGGATAAAGAATTTCTTGATGAAGTTTGTAGTGTCCTTTACAAATGATGGCAATTTTTCCATGTGAGATGTAAAGACGCTGTCAACATATGAAGGTATATTTTCTGTTGGACATTCGCATCCCAATACTATAGGTCGGCCCGGGTATCACAGCGGTAAAGCATTATTGACATATTTGTGAATCTTCGGCTGGACGTAGAAAGCAGGCAATCTATTGTTAGTACACGGGAGTAGTTGCCTTTAAGTTTTTCAATGATGTTATTGATTTTTGACACTTTATGTATAATTTCCTTGAAGAACTGTTCTTGTGGGTTGTTTGGAAGATTACAATAATGTATATAATATTCAAGTTGTCTGTCTACTTCATTTATATAAACTGTCCGATTCATAGTAGCACTTTGGTCTGCCTTTTTCACTATGATAATTTTTAATCTTTTCGGAGATCTTTTAATGCCGAAATTTCTTCAGGTGATATATTTGACTGATATTTATAGTTTTTTGGTTTGAAGCAAAAGTTCATTTGTAACTGCATCGATATTAAAATCCAAGGTACTATTTCGACCTGAATGAGGAATGAATGAAGGATTATTTTGTTTCTTATTTTCCCATTTTTCAGTAATATTCTCATAATCTGTTAAGAGCTCACAATGATCTAGATTTCCGAAAAAATCTTTAAGTCTGAATTACCATGTAAATTCAAATATGTCTTGTTTAAATTGAATTTGACTATGGGGTTTCGGAGTAACACAGTATTTCAAACCTTTTCCAAGTAAGCGGTAGTGGTGTTTTTTTCCCATTTCCTCCTGCTTGAAAGCTCGACGAATCTCCGGTTTCTTTTAGATATCGTAGGCACCGGATAAATACGGGCTTGAATACAAACGCGTGTACAAGACCTCTAACGGTTTGTACGTGTATGCAAGTGACTACTTCTTTATGTAGGAGTGATAGATATGAACAAATTTGGACACCACTGAACCTTGAAAATGATACATTGTTCATATAAAGCGCGTGCATGCCGGCAAGCAAATTGTACATGTTTTGGGCGGAGTTTTACATCCGTAGACCAATGAAAATTCATCACGGGAACATGCGAGGTACATGTATTTTGGGATCGGAACTTCCATATATGGATATGAGTTAAAATTAGTACTGCATTTAATAGGAAAGCGTGTATTACTTATGTGCAATACAGTATGTAGCAAAATGGTTTTTGTCATTTAAGCAGTTATTGCATCCGACAAATTTACTAAGTATCGCTGAAACTAAATGCTTATGGAATCAAACTTGAATATATTAATCCGCATTTCACGCTACAATGAACTTGATGAAGATTTCAAGAGAGCATTGAACGCCATTTTGTTTATAAGGAATTTTTATTGAATTTCATATTTTGAAAACTGTTTACTAGAAACTTCACGTTCTATCTTCGCGTTCCAATCTAGGTACGGGCTTTCCCGGATTTACGGAGATTTAGTACCAGTAACCACTAAACTATCGTTTCATGAGCATTCACCGATTTCGTACTTTCCGCGGAAAGTGCACTTTCCGCTAACTAGTCATACCGGTACGATATTGAATGGGTACGAATTTTCCGACATCCGTTTAAAATACGCTTCTGACAAAATGTAAATAATGCCATTTCTACTTTAATTTCACAGAGTTTTCTCATTGGTGTTTGTTAGCTTCAGATTTAACGGTTAAGTGTCGGTTTTACAACGATTGTTTGGGATATTAAGCTGCTAAACAAGATCTTATAGTAGGTGAAACAATTCGTTAATGCCACGCCAACGGCTGCGGCCATTTTGAATATTCTGAACGATCTGTATTATGACCCATAAAACACAAAAACAAACCAGAAACGTTACTTATTGTACCTTCTAAATACGTGAGTCACAATGCTGTTCTTTTTTTAAGATTAAATGTATTACTGAATGACAAAAATGAACAGTGATTGGGCTAGTCTTACTTATTGCTGTATTAATTTTAATTGACAGGTAAACATTGCAAATTGAGAAAGAGAAAGAGAAATTATTCAGCTATCATTTCGACCTAATGTTATACATGTATGTCGTGTTTATTGAATACTCATGTGTCTTTTTGATCTTATATAAACATTCATACACTAGTCAATTGAAACCATACAATAAAAGAAATAAAAAGTGCCACGTTGTTGCACCTGACTCATCTATCATGGGGGAGTGTAGGACGGGTTTTTCTAGCACTGAAAACATGACCGGAAACACATGTCGGGTATGCAAGAAAACTTTTCAGAGTGGGAACGGAAAGTTGGTCCAACTCCCTGAGTGTGATGTTCCCTCCAAACAATATAGTGCCCTTTAAACCAAAGTCCTCCACCCCCTTGCACACAATTGTATATTTATATATGTGATAATGAAAATTTAAGTGTTCCCCGGTTATGCAAGTAGTAATTGAGACCCCTTTATAGCTCTTGCGCCCCCCTCCCCTACTCACAAACACACACTTGATATCCATCCCCCACCTCCCCCCAACTCAATTTAGTGTAAACGCCAGCTTTACCAACCCAACTTGAAGCCTTTATGGAAAGTCCTTATGAAATTACGTTTTTTTAGTTATTCCATCAACCAAGTATAGTGCATATTTATAGTTATCCAATTCCTTTATAACTTATTATAAATTTGTTATTGTTTGCAACAGGTTGGAGATGATGATGACAGACCAGCCAGCCAAACTTAAATTGGAGCAGACATCATGCGGTAATTTATTAGTATTTCACAATCACTTTATGAAAATGTACCCAATCAGTAGCATTGTTTCAGCGGGTTTGATTCTTTTCATTTTATCTTTTCTGTTTGTTTCATTCCTAAATGACTCTGTTTCATGCCGGTTATAAATTAACTCCGGTTGCGGCTATGAAATTATATCATTTCCAAGTTAAACAACAACCTCTGTGTGTTTGTCAATTTTGTGAAACTATTTTGTTTGTTCTTTTATTTGAGCATATTAAGAAATATTTCTATAAGCAGTTAAACAAAACTTAAAATATCACAAGGCAAATGGAATAAAAAGTGTGTCAGTTACATCAAGGTTTTTGACTTATCCCTCAATACTTCTTAATAAATTTCAACATTCTGTAAAAACAAAAATGTATTGTTTGTTTTTCTATAGCCACCAGGTTGCTGAAGCCCTAGAGGACCTTTTTGGACAAAAAATGCTGTTCAAGATAGTTCTGTCTGGAACTTTAGAGAATGGAAAATGTCTTCAAGTAAAAAGAGATTCAAAGCAAGTGCATTTCTGACTTCTCCAAAATGCTTCTTTGTACTCAATTACCTTGGACAGTTAAATTCTCATTGCAACATATTCAAACATAATATATTTCATCTATTTTGTTTTGATCTTTGAATCCGTGAAATTACACTATGTGGCTATATCAAATTTATGACTACATATAGAATTGTGTATGCCTCAAATGATTGTTAATTGGCATACCTTCACAGCAGTAGTTAGTACTTTTATTCTGTTAACACATTGCATTTATGTTATTTGCAGATTCTGATGTGCCAGCAGCCTGAAGTGGTCAAACAATCTGAAACTTGAAGTGGATGCAGCACAGATTTCATATTTCAAGAGAATGCAGATGTTAGGCACTCCTGTCAAACTTGTTTGTGTGTAAATAATACAAAATGTGACATTTATAGCAAATATGTAATAATTGAGCAACATATAGACAATTGCAAAACTCTGTTCTGTTAATTTTGTGCCAAATTAAGCATCTAAAACCAGATACTTTCAGTTTTTGCTTGTTTGTTCGGTTTCCTTTATTGTATGAATTTTTCAAAAAGCAATCAGTTCAGTTTATATAGTAGTTATGGTGTTTTGACTGTCAATGAATCAACGATCACTATTTGTATGTTGTTGAACTGATATGTTAAATATTTAAGATCCAGCTGTCAGTACAGAAAATATTAATTGTGCTTTTGAGAACACTGCATTTTATTAACATAATTTGACACTGTACATATTGCAAGCATTTTTTCAGATAAATCTATACAAATTAATATAAGATAATTGTAGCCTTAATTTGTTCTTATTTGCTTATTTGTGAATAATTTAATAGCCTCATGATGGCATTCTGTATAAATAATATAATATAATCATTAAATTAATTGTTTCAATTGTTTTCATATATAAATGGTTTTGGAATGGAAATTTGGGCTTGCTCTATTTGCTGGTACATTGAAAAAAATATCTATGAAATAGTGCTTTGTAAGCTCAGATGGCAGTTATTCACTGGGTTCTTATTTGGGTGTGTTCCAACAATATCACTGACTTGATCAATTCTTGATAAACATACATGTATATATAGTATATATAGTATGTATGCACAGTTCTATTTGTGGAGTTCAGCTCTTTTATGTTTCTTGTTTGTGATTTTGTGTTCTATGTATTTGGCGTTTGCCCAGTGCAACTTAACCGGTTTTATGTTTAAACTTCTTGCTACCGAGCTTGTTTCTGTAGCTTTTTGCATAACTATTGATTACTTTTTTGCATTTACTATATAGGCGTTAAATTTAGAATATTTTATCAGCTCTGTTGAATGTTGATTGTAATATTATTGCAATTTATCATTTCTTTTTAGATCACCCTGTGGGTTAAAATATTATTTGATTGTAAGAATTCATTTGTTTGTAATTACATCTTGATAAGTTTAAACTTCTTTAACATAATGGGTCTTTTAGAATATGGAAATTTGGTTTTGACTTTTTCCATGCTTGATTCAGAATATACTTCATGTCACAAATTGTTATGAGAGGTCGTAATATATTGGGCCTTTAAAGGTCTAGAAAATTTTAACATTCATTTATTCATACAATTTAATTTCCCACCAGACGTAAAAACAACTTTTTATCAAAAAGCAAGACAAAAAGGTCACTGTGGGTGATCTGTAAAATATACATGTGTACATGCATATTTAACTGTCAAAGGTCTAAAACAGGTCTCTTTTAGTGTATACCTGATTTTAGCAAAGCTGTTTAAAATATAAATTAATTAAAATTTAGATAATTTTGATCATTAGACATGATGTTTGTCAGATTCATTTGTTTTACCATTATATTTTAATAGAGTTTTTGTCCATTCAATTCTAGTTAAAATTATAAATACCCCTGATGGTAATATACTTCAGTGCAACATTATTGGTAGGTGATCAATTTTATTTATATACTGTTTGTAACATATTCTTCAAATGCCTTTGTGTACTTAATCTCAAATGCATAGTAGCTTTATTTTAACTTAAATAAAATGAATAACTCCAAACTTATATTAAATATATAGTAATGCATTATATATACTGTATACACTATTATTGTAGATGGCTGTGTATATACTAAATAAATTGCTAACAGCAACAGAACTGTTTGTTATTTTAAAAGTTTCATTATTATATACAACAAACGTTTCCCTTTTACTCCTAGTATGTTTCACTAAGTCATAAAATAAAATTTAATGTGTCCGGCAATAACACTTCAAGCCCGCAGAGAGCGCCTTAGTTTTATCTCTATTGTTGATGGCAGGGTTTCCTTGTCCCGCTGATTCTTATTCATTTTGTTAACCGTTCTCAATGGTTGTTTTGGGAAGTTGGTATTTCTGCTTTGTGTTTGTTGTTGCTTTTGATGGTTGGTTTTGCTTGTGGTGTTGGTGTTATTTCTGTTGCGTTTGCTTTTGTTACTGATGTTGGTGTTGATGCTGCTGCTGCTGCTGCTGTCGTTTCCCCATGTTTACGGCTTCGCTGTAGCTGGTCTTGTTGGTGCCCGGGTACTGCGCCGTTTTTGAATACTTATCTCTATTTTAAGTGCTTTTTTTCTGATTCAATTTTCGAAGGTTGTTTTTCAATACAGTCGCGTGCTATAACGCGTTATATGAGCTTCTTCTCTTGTTTTGCAACAATTGCATTTTTTGTTGTTGTCAACATGTTTATGGATTTCTTTTAGAAATGTTGCCTCACGTTCATTGTTTATGAGCTGTTTAAACTGTGCCAAGTTCAAACATTTTACCTTTGGTGTTAGGAAGCTGTCTGTGATGATCTTCTGCGACGAGCCGTGTAATTAAGGAATACATTGCGGGGTTGATGTCATAATCGGGGTATGAACGCAATTGGGTTGGTAAATGTGTGTGGAGTCCGAAGGACTCAACGCGTACTTTGACCAACCCAATTGCGTTCATATCCCCGGTAATGGCATCAACCCCGCAATTCATTCCTTATATTTACACCAATAGTTCATTATTTCATTCAAGAATTGTTAAAAAACTACTTCATTTCATTTAAGAAAACCTTCCATTAATCCGTTCTTACCCATTCTGTAAGTAGAACGACCCGAAATGACGTCACAATAACGCGGGAAAAGATCAACCACTTGAAACCACTTTAAAACATAAATATTGAAACACTTCTGGCACCAATATATTTAAAATATAATAAACTAACACTTTCTAAAATGTTGATCTATATTTTACGGGACCTGCTGACACAATACAACCAGTAACAAGATCAATAGCTTTCATGTAGATTGTTATGTTATGAATTACGATCCGAACATAACCGAAGATGTTGCGTTCATCTATTGATGAACGCAATTGCCGAAAGGCAGTTCATTTAAGGAATGGAAGTTGAGGTGTAAATATTTTCCAATGAAAACATGTTCAGCGCGCTGTCAACAGCCGCTTGTAGATGATCATTATATCTAACTTGTACTTGTATTTTCAGCCTCAGACCAGTTGGAGCTTCGTTTTCTGATATGGTCCAGAAGACGCAAATGTGTTGATTTCCTCATTTGGAAGTCTGCCATTTTCTCTAAAAACAATTCGCAAAGTTTCTGAATCCTTGTTGAAGGATCTATACCGATACAAAGGACTTCTTAAGACAGTAGATATGGTGGTAAATAAAGAAGTACAACTTTTACACAAATTATTTTTTAATGAAACTAAATAAATTACATTAGTAAATAATTTGTGTTGACGTTGGAATTCTTTAATTAGCACCATATCCCAATATAAACAGAACATCCGAAAAGAAACCTATCACCCTACATCAACTCTATACTCTACCGTAAACGTGTAACAAGAATCGTCAAACAAGAAATACATTTATGAGTACTCTCTTAAAAGTATGAGTTGAGTTCATTTGTTTCGAGTAATTGACAAACCAGGATGGAAATTGAAAAATGTCATTTATTCACATTAAATGACGTATATCGTTACAAACGAACAATATACATGGCCGAAACACATAGCAAATAGTTTTAAGCTACACAAAGTTAAGATATCATACAATCGAAATCGAAAGGGAATCTTTAACTGTTTAGTTCTAAAAACTATGTAGTAGAATAGACTCAAGACTTCTGACCGACGATTACCTCACACAAAATCTTACAAATAATTCCGATAACCCAATAATACTAGAAATAGGAAAATCAGTTCGGATCGAGTGAAAATAAAATGAACTTTTTGACATCGAAAATGCGGGAAGTATTGGACTATCTGGAACTCAGCTTAGACTCCAGTCTGATGAAGTTACTTAAAGAAGGAGGGGCTTATCAGATATTAATGAATCCTGACCGGTCAGCTAAGGGTCAGCTACTGATTGTAAACATTGATAGCTCAATAGCGAACTACCAATGCATTGAACAGAACATAGTTATTCATGTGTGCAACCAGAGTTTATTTCCAACATATTCCACTTCTTATTGGAAATAAAATAATAATAAATACACAGTTCAATATGTACACTTTTAGCACATAATGATGTTCAATCAATAATGAATAAAATGTGTCCATAACAAGACTCCATATTTCAATGTCAAAGTGTAGTGTTTTGGGTTTGAGATTTTTGTGTCCTGTTTTCCTTCTAGGGATCCTAACATATTCCCATAAAACAGCTGAAGAAGAGACTTGGTCTACATTTTCATTCCAGTCGCATACTGACAAATGTGTCAACCTTCTGTACTCTTTTTCTCCAAATGTTGTACGTTTATCGTGGTAAATTAAAGTTGCATTGTTGAAAAACTGTTTATAATGAGTGTCTACACAATTTACATAGTCATCTGGAGTTTTGTAAATCTGAACAGTTCTGATTGCTTTTGCTAGTAAGTCTATTGCCACAGGCCTTAACAGTTTTCATGCTTTGCTAATATGTAACAGGTTGGCAGTAAAGTAAATAGTCCCCACTGGAACTCATTATGTCCACAAAAGGGGTCTAGAAAATTTCCCCGGTCAGGAAATTTTCCCCGCCAATTTATGACATACCTGCATTTGTGTAAATGTGCAATGGAAAGATGGCAACAGAATGTACTTAGGTCTTAACCATGAAAATTACTGTAGTACAGTTCAATACAAATAAAATCATTATTTGATCATTATCAATGGGATTTAGAAGTGTGTATTGTTAGTGATAAAACAACATTTGATACGCAACAGCAGGAAATAATTGCAGAAGATTCTGCCTCAGTGACTTCAAAACGAGGAAATAATGGGTATGAAAACTATGTGAGGAGAAACAATGGGAATGACAACAATTGGGAAAATAACAACAGAGAATTTGTAGAGGAAGTAAATAATAATAATATGTGCGGAATTTGCTTTTGTTCTCCCTGTGTCACAACAGTTCAAGTCATGTCTGATTGTATTCTGAATCAAGTTAGGTCAATATATCCAAATCCGGTTGGCCAACCATACATGGGACATAATGGTGGTAAATTTCGAACTGATTTAATTAGGTTTAATTAATAAACTTAGTTATAAAATGCTTTCTAAACAATAAATTGGTAAGTTCTGTCTGACTATAGATAATGTAAGTGTATATAATAATTGATTTTCAAAATGCAATTACTGTGATGAAAGTGTACACAATTCACTATGTTTGCTTCTAGTTCAGTTGGATAATACATATTATACAAATCAGTGTGTTTACTGCATGTTTTAATACTTCCATTAGTAATTTACCTGTGCCCTAATCTGACCCCAGGTGTGGCGGTGTTTACACTCTGCCCATGCTGCTAGGTTTACATCACATGACTGAGTTCAGAGGTTGAATTTTTAAATAGTAACTGTCATTGCTGTTGATTTAGAAGAATCAAATATTTAAAATACAGAATGTGTTATGAAAGTGAGATTTGTGCCATGCATAGGGCAGATAAAGCACTTTTAGGATTTTAATTAAATGTGAAGATAGCTTTATGAAACGCAGGTATTTTAAAAAAGATGTTGCTTAATTTGAGGTTTGTCTAAACAGCATTTGAATTTACCACCATTGACTTTTGAGGGCGGAGCCTTGTCTTTTATGCTGTGGCCTTGGGTTTAAAGCGAAACACCATAGTATTGACAAATTAAAAAAAAAATGTCCAATGTTACCTGATTTTTATTTCGCGCAGGTTATCGATAGATATATTAAAAATCTATATAGATAGGTGAAACTAAAAAACGTAATAGATCTGATTCCTCAAAAAGTAATTATTGCTTGTGAAGATTCTTTTAAAGCTTCACTCTAATAGATTTACCGTTTTTAAAACTTTTTTATTTTTTGTCTTGGAATGAGCAAATATTTGCCTAAACATATTTAAACCAATGATATAAGATTGCTGACAAAAATCAGATCGTAGATTTTCATATTTCTATTCGAAAATTAATGTTTTATGACTTAAACCGTTACTAAAGGTTAAAGAAAAATGCATAAAACATCCATTTTTGAACTTAAATATACAAATCTGCGATCTATGAAATCATTATGCAATGATAATTTCCAGATAGTATTACGCTAACACAAACCACCCCTACTTTTGAGAAAGATGAAAAAATAAGACCAGTAATTATTTTACCATCAATGTCAAAATTATAACAAGACGAATGTTGATGCTAGGCAATAATGACGCGGCTGAATGGGTTTTATTGAATATGATACGTGAAAAATATCGATACCCAATTGGCTCAATAAAATCATGTGCCAATATATATAATTTTTAACCGAATAAACACGGACATAGCCGAACTATGACGGTTTAATCAACTTTCTAGCTCGTAGTTACTCGGTCGTGTCCGGCATGCGTAAACTATTTGGACTGGTACCTTGCATTATCACCGATAAAAAATATTGGTGTCGGGTCGATTCGGCCGAGATATCATTTCGGCCTGATACTTTTATTCATTAATGTTTGTTTTAAATCGTGTGAATTGCGCTTTGAACTTTCATTTTATATCAGTTAAATTTACATTGTGTTAATTTCGTTATTGCGACTTATATTTGTTAGTAAAATCGTGTCAATTAAGCTTTGTACTTCCATTTTATATCACTTAAATTTAAAATAGTCAATTAATCTCGTGTTAAGGCACTTATATTTGTTATCAAATGCATAATTTAAACTATTATTCACAATATGCCCGTAAATTCTCACATGCTTATTTACTACCACAGCGTGTATATAATTCGTTTTCATAGAAAGTAAATTTCTAAAATAACGAACTCGTATGACCGGCGACCAGTCAGCACAAAAACACAGAGAATAACTATTTTTAATTTCCTTTATTAAACATTAGGCTTATTCGTTTTATATGACGTTTTGGAAGTTTTACACGCATCAAAACCATTATTAACGACACATTTTAAGTAGAGTTGAATAAGAGTTGATATCATTAACAAATCTTCCTCTTTTTCAGAACTAAAATTTATCCGTATACACTTTCCCATTGACAATTGCAAACATTTATCCCTAATTACGGGTCATAATTGAGCACATGAAAAGTCATTTGATGAAAAAAAACTTCATCCTTTCCTGGTAGCATTGAGAACAACATATAGTTGTCAAAGTACCTTGATAGGCTGGTGGAAGACTCAAATAAAGCCCTTGACGAGAACGTATATGTGGGTGAAGTTCTTATGGCCCTCTTAAAAGCATTCGACTGTCTGATTCATAATTTCTGAAAGAAGCTTGCCCTATATGTACTCTTTATGGTAACTATTGCACAGCCATCTAATATACAAAAAAGAAAACGGCTTAAAGTTGTAAACGCAGACATATTATATGGTCGAAAATTGTAGCATAAACATTTAGCTGCACCAACTTACGAGTATGTGCAATTATAATGAACATTTAATGTAGTGCCGTAACATAACATACAGATAAAACATACACGAACGCTTGCCATAAATCTTGATAAATATTTAAATACCAATATATACACTTAAAGAATGGCAGAGACGGATTAACGGTATATCGGGTCGCAGCAATTTGCAGTACTAAATGTTTGTGCCATTGCTGAAGCGTAAGGCTGAGACAGTCGGACGCTAAATACAGCTTGTGTTTCAGCACGTATTGTCTGGCAATAACCGAACAGTGTACAGGGATTTAGACGTAGAACTGCAATGCCTGTTGACGTCTTTGACGAACGGGGAAATAAGCACATCAGCCTGTTCAGAAGTCGATGGAGATATATATCGAAAACTCGTAGCGGAGTATCACTTTTTATGTACTTATAAATCAATTTCCATTATAATAGTCTGTCACGAAAGATTATACTAAAGTAAGGGAAAAACGTGTAAGTATATGCTCTGTTGTTTTTGTTTTTTAGAAAAAAAATTATTTATTAAGTATTTGTTATAAAATAAGAAATTATGTATTTACTGTGAAAAAATAGAAGATAGCTTTTCAGTATAACTCTTAGGGTTTTAACTGCCAACTTTTCTCTAAATTTTGTTCTTATTTACTTACAAAATTTAATTAAATGTGAAATATCAAAATCGAGAAAATAATGTTAACATTGTTATATACCCATTTAGTTCAGATCCATTTAATGTTACAATTTAGTTACACGAAGAAACTTACGCCTGCAGGGAAGTAAAAGTCAAGCTCCAATCTTTACAAATGATAACGTGTATTCAATTAACTCAAAATTGTTTTTGCAAATGACTTTGAATATTAATAAATTGCTTTTAAACATTGAATTATTTTTTTGACAATGAAAGTTAGATGTTATATTAATTAAATCCACGGTGTACGCGTTTTACTAACATTGATTTTAGCATAAAAATAAGAAGCAAATTATCCTCAAATGAACAAATGTATAAACGTGTATATCAAATTGTTGTTAAAAGCAAACTGATGCAATAAATTTAGATGTTAAGATCAGATACAGAAAAAACAAACAGTTTGTATCGACAAAATGAACAGATGTTCGTAAGTCAGGTATCTTGAGCCTTTGTTATAACGGAAAATTTGCGACCCTTATTGGATTATTTTGTCATTTGTTAAAAGGTGGTTGTGTTGGAATAAACGAGCCCTATTACGACTGAAAAGAAAAAAAAGGTTGAGTTTTAATTTTTTAATTTTATCTAAATGTTAATTTATTCTAATATCCATGGACGCATAAAGATAATTTAAATAATGCGCCGAATTGACTAAGTGTTAAAGTCCTGAGTCGACTAAGTGCTGCATATGTTGCTGCCGAATTGACTGGGCAAAATTATCGTTGTGCGCAATTGTTCAGCAACAATCAACGTCTGTGTTATGGAGCTAAGACTTTAAAATGCACTCTGATGCATCTGTCAACAGAGCGAGCTGTGCTAATGATGATATTTTACATCTAATTGGTTGATGGCTTAAGGTACAAAACTACATGTTTGTTGAAATGACCGTTATATAAACTCCTAAAATGATCTACAAAGTCTACAAGCTACAAACAATATAATTTTGCTTTCTGCATGTATGTACTGGCTTATTTTCATGTATAACTTTTAATATCATTCAAAATTCATATGAACATATCGTTAAAATAAATATTGTGTTGCAATAGGAATAATCCAGCAAATCATATCGAAATTGTGTATTCTCTAAAATTATAATATTGTTTGTAAGTGTAATGAACTCTCTCTAGTCTACAAGTTGTAATAGGCGATTAAAATGCGAATGTTATAAGAGAAAGGTTACCCAGAAAACGGACAGTGAAATTGAATACCTTGCTGATAAAACAGATTAAAATGTACCAAGCCTTCCAATACGGCTGACATATGATATCCTAACTGTACTCCAATTACACCACACTAGGATAGAAACTGTCAGTCAAAAATGCCGTTGTGTTGGAAATATTCGATATATATAATTTTGCTTTCTACATGTATGTACTGGCTTATTTTCATGTATCACTTTTAATATCATTCAAAATTCATATGAACATATCGTTAAAATAAATATTGTGTTGCATAGGGATAATCCAGCAAATCGTATCGAAATGGTGTATTCTCTAAAATTATATTATTGTTTGTAAGTGTAATGAACTATCTCATGTCATAAATTGGTACTAGAAATTTAACTTGCTTATTTTATAAATCAACGATAATAATCTTCGTTGAACGGTTGAGAAATCAACTATCTAAGTATTGGTCGAAAAGCAAGGTGAATATTAACGAGCGTTATAGTTAATAACTGAAAACACACAATAACGTCTGAAAGCCGCATACAGCTGTCCGGAAGTAGTTATTAGTTGTTAAGTTGAATAACAAAAAACAACATTTTGAACGACTGTCCTGTATTTTAGTTAATATAATTTCGATTTTTAAATCCGACCAATATCATTATGATTGAATACACATGTTAAGAACATTCGATCGAACGTATTTATTATTTTCTTCTAAATTAGATTGACAGTGTTGAATTCATATGTATAAGTTAATTAAGAAAAGAGTGGACTATATAAAATGCAAGTCTGTAATAACTAATGTACGGTCTAAATCGGTTACAACTTACTAATCAACGTTTTATAGTAAAGGCACTTTAAGATTGTAATCTATGCAGCAAACGTATTTTTGAACATTCAAATGTTGTCAATAAATCATTTTGTCTCAGTGAACTAAAGCTCATTTTAGATAACTAAACACATATTCATATAAACTTATAAACTGAACATACAGACACATATCTTAAGGCATTTCATTTATGTAAAAAGAAGACCTGCATATCATTCCTAAAGTTAATTTAGTAAAAATCCTTGCACATGCCGACTGAGTGAGGAATAATAACCTATGCAAACACAAAAAGGTACTCTGAATAAGGAGAGTTCATATTCCTAATCTTAAGCTATGTAACTCAATGTGTAAAGTTGAAGAAAATTCATGTTAAGTGTTGTCTCTTACAAATTAAATAATTGCAAAAGATCGACAATAACATTGGCCACTTTGGCATTAATGTTTAAGATATGTTTAAACATTTTTTCATCTTTAATAGGGTTACTTTACACTTTGTACGCAGTCAAAGCACGATTAGATGTTGCGCATTCACTTCACTTGAATAAAAAAACGACCAACTCAGGTAACCATTTTACTCAACTGAATGGTATTTAAACGATTGTTCATTTTGTTTTGTTATATTGACCTCTTAATAAACTCGCCAAATGAAAAACTGATTAGATCGCTGTTTTGTCTATTTCTTATTAAAATGTTAAATCGCACGACGTTGACAGTATTGACTTTTAGAAATATTAACGACAATTAAAGCATTTAAAATGCCCTATGCCCTTTACTTATCAAACTTATTTATCTTTACGAAAATCAATCAAATACTTGCGTCCGATCAAATGTTCATCATGTTGTAGTTGTCGCTGATTCAATCATCTTGGTTCCAAATGCACGGGATGGAAATGCACTTACAGGTAACGTGATATTTTTCTCATATAGTATTTTAATGTGCGTTAATTATTTAATTGTATCAAAATACTGACCCATTACTAAGTTTCATATGATATCTTGTTTAGCTGACTTCTAAATAAATGAGCCAAGTACAAAACTTTCTTTATATCCATGTTACTCACGGTTAGTGGTGAATTAATTCATATGATGATGTGAATGATTTCATGGATAGCTTTACTCAGTAACTACTAAATACCTTCACTTGAAATTGTATAAAATTTCTGTTTTGGGGTCATGTTGATAAGCATTGCACGTCTCGATTTTGCAAACCGTTGCTAAATTGCATCGTTTTCCATAAATGTTTTTGTTCCTTGAGCGGGCTTTATAGTAGGAATGGGCGAGAATACCACTTCACGTTATAAGAACACTAATAAACAGCATGAGACGTCGGTGTGTTGATGTTATTGAAGCGAGGGGTGGCCACACTAGATCTTGACATTGTCATAACTTTTCATTTGTACCCCTATGCTTAATATGAGGGTGTAAAATACTAGAAGCAGTTTGTATTGTCTGTACAAATGTTGGATATCAAATAAACTATGTGGTAAGTCAAATGGTTTTACGTTAAAGTTTTATTTCAGAAAATAATTTCACAAAGTAGAAGTACTGACCATACATTTTCTTCTAAGCATTGTTATATACATGCCTGTTGTTTTTATGTGATTAGAATTGTGTTTAATGGTTGATATTGGAGTTTCTGGCTATTTGCTTACCCTTTTCCTAAGATAGGAATGTTTTGTTTTTGTTTCATATATGTGTGTTTGTATCCTATCGACATATACTTTAAGATGATGGAACACCCTTTTAATATAGTACAACAAGAGTAAAACTTAAGGTTATCACTAAACTTGCCAAGGATTCCAAGAGTCGAGCAAATATCACTCAGCGCAGCCTTTATCAATCTAAAGGCAAATAGATTTAAAATGAATATTTCTTTCATGCTTTACGATGAAATATGGGGTTTTAACAGTGAAATAACAACAGTGAAAATATCAATTTGATATTTTCACTGCAAAATAAGGAGTGAAAATATCAATTTTCAGAACTACTTTTAAAATCCTTTGTTGTTACATGTACTTGCCTTGGTCAAAACAGAACACTGGACTTCAGTAAATTATGTCAAAAAATGTTAAAAAAAAAATAAAGAAATATTTTATAAATTTAAATAAATATATAATTGGAAATTAACAACTTACCGTTTATTACCGGTTATCCCGTTTATCAAACATTTTACTGATCTTTGAAGCTGAATGTTCGAACATTTGCTTTCATTCCAAACAAATTACAGACAAAAACAACTGTTCGAACATAAATAAATTTTTATAGCATCGTTCAAATGTATTTGGAATTGTTAACCGTTGTAGTACGTAAAATGAGATTCCTGGAGAATTCACACAACAATTTACAAATAGATCCGATATTTTTTACCCCACCCACATCTCAAAATGTGTCAACAAACTAGCGTGGCATTTACTCTTCTGGAAAACAAACAGTTTAAAGCGAAACAGACTGGTCTCTGACAGTAAGATGACTGAATATTAACTTACTATAAAAACACGCGTATATGCAGTCTTAAACTAAGAATAATGGTTAAAATCCAATGAGTATCCACATTTGTTTTGCTAACACATTTGACCTTCCAATTTTTCATTCTTTAAATAGCGGCGTAGTAATTTGGTTAAAATAAAGTGTTTTCATTATTTTTGGAACATTTGTGCACTAATAATACTTCATTTTTTACTGTTCATAAAGCTTTGCAATAAAAAACGAGCGAATATTTAGCTATAAGAATGAATAGCAGAGAGCTATTTCTCAGCAAACCGAAAGTAGAAAAGTTGACAGCTATAATTATGCATGAGGGGCGTCCCACGGGTAGCGGCATAAAGCCCACCCTTTTCAAAAAAGGGGGTAATTCAGAAATAAATAAAAAAAAACAAATAAAACTCCGAAAATAAGCATAAAAGAAACAGAAAATTTGTTTATTTCAGTGTAAGATCGTATTTAATTTCACTCGTGATCATAAAAAAACTACATTTTCACTCGTGGCTTCGCCACTCGTGAAAATATGTTTTTCTATGACACTCGTGAAATAAAATACGATCTTACACTGAAATAAACAAATATCCTCTATATCATATCAATAAAGAAATCAAGTTCTTTTATAAAGCCAAGATTTATACATCACCAGGCATTTTATTCCACAATAAATAATACAAATTAAAAAACAGAGACAAGCCCAGTAGCTGACAATTAAAAGAATAAACAAAACATATTAAAGTTCGTCGTATCAAAAATATATTTGTTGTATATATTTGTACCGACAAAAGGTAATTGTACAAAGCAGATAGTATAAGGAAAAGAGAAAAAAGTACATAGTAATTCAATATCGATATGCCTTGACCTGCCTCCCATATGGAAAAAAATAAACAAAGAAAATTGTATACATACGTAACCGAAGCATAGGCGTTAGACACAAATCATTTTTCTTACATAATCAAAAATTCAGCCGTAGGATGACACATTTACGTTAAGCTTTTTAAATATCAACCCCTATAAACACTTTTCTTTTACATGCGATGAATATCTCTATATTACATTTGTTGTATTTCTATAGGCCTAACTTCAGTGAATTACACGATATACATTACTTGCATGCTCCAATAGTGTAGAGTTACATTCGATTTTAACGCTCAATACCACCACCGCAATAAAACCTCGTTTATTAATTGATTTTCTTATGATCATGGCAAAGTTTGTTCCCAGGGATTTATAGGTTGATAAAAAAAAAATTATACATGCAACATAAATATGCACCAGTATATATAAAAAATACATTACACGTCGCTAAAGTCTATTTACTATTTTTTCTAGGTTAAAATGTAGTCTTAACAAATAATAGTGCGTCATTTCAATAGATTTGTCATGGAATTACTTGTATGTTAAGTAATTTAAAACAGTATTTTATATAAAAAAGAGCAAATTTAATACAAGGGATATGAAAATATCCATTATCAAATTTGTTTGGAAGATATTTTTCTTTGTTTGCACACTGAGGTTTATAAGCACTAGATTTGAATTGGAACATTTTGGGGCGGTCAGGAAACCGAGACGTTTATTGGGTGTGGCTTCGTGCCTGCAAATGGACTTTCTCGTCAGTCTGTATTGGTCTGAATTTCGTGTCCTTTTCTTAACCACGATAAACATTCCTATCCGAAAGTGTAAATGTCTGTTCGTTCACACAGTAAAATGAAATTCGTATTGTATGTGGTGCATGGCTACTTTTGTCCGGTTTATTTTGATTGCTCAATATGCATAATAACATGCTAAACATCCGTGTTGTATACGATATTATATTTAACCTTTTGTCCATACTTGATATTTTTTGAGCAATTTACGAAAAAATAATTTGGAACCATTTATTTTCTTCCATGCTTTTTGATGAAATATTGAGTGTTATCTGTGAAATAACAGCAGTGAAAACATCAATTTGATATTTTCACTGCTAATTTAAGAGTGAAAATATGAATTTTAAGAACTACTTTTTACATCCATTGTAGTTACTTCCCCTTGAACAAAACTATACACATCCCTTTCTTACCAGAAAAATTAAATTTAAAAAGGTCGCATATGTTAAAGTTAAAGATATATATGAAAATATACAACTTACCGTTTGAAAATGGTAATCCTGGTTTTCAAACGTTTTCTTGAACTTTGTAGCTGAATGTTCGAACATCGGCTTCCATACAAAACAAATAACAGAGGAAACCAACTGCTCGAACATAGATTCGATGTTATATCAGCGTTCACAAATCGTTTTGAACTATTAGTCGTCGTTAAACGTTATACGAACTTCCCGGAAAATTAACACAATAAATAACATATTAACTGATAATTCTCTTATCTACGCCAAAAATGTGTCACCAACCTAGCGTGTTTTTCAGTTTTTACCTGGAATTCGACACGTCTTCATTCGAACTAGACTGATCTTTGACAGTGACGGATGACTGAATACCCATAAAACAAAATTAACGTTATGATTAAATTACAAAATTAGCCATAAAAGAAACAGAAAATTGATCGATTTTAGTGTAAGATCGTATTTTATTTCACTCGTGATGATAGAAAACTATATTTACAATCGTGGCTTCGCCACTCGTGAAAATATGTTTTCTATGACACCGATGAAATAAAATACGGTCTTACATTGAAAACAACAAATATCCTCCATATCATTTATTTAGCAATTGTATATAGTTGTTTCGGAGTTTGGTTGTTCGAGCAAACTGAAATGTTTTGCTTGTTTCATGTCTATTATGTTTACAAGAAATATTTATTTATTGTATTATGTTTCAATTTCGCTTTGATGTTTGTGATTCAGAATATAAAGACAGTCTCGTCGTAAACTTTACATTGCCTCGAAGGCTATCAGCTATTGCCGATTCACAATGCCCGGATGGATTTTGGAACGATGATGAGCTAATGTGGAACAATTCAAAGACCAATCAATCAAGAATTACGAAATTTGAACAGTTTGTCAAAGGTACTTTTTAGCATGTATCTTGTTCCTGTACATGTCAATGTAAGAGATGTTTACGTAATGATCTTTTTGCTTAATATAGTTTCACGTAAACAACCAATTGAACACAATTCGACATGTGTTAAATTAAGTGTTAAAGTCACAACAGAGTCATGTTAATGTATAAATAGTTTTTGGTTATTCTGACTGCTGCCAAATACAAGGGTTTCTTGAAAACGAGCGCAAAGCTCGAGATTTGTATAAATTAAATGACGAGGTCATGGTGCATTTAATATTTGTAATATATTGCCAAAATACTCTGTTAACTACAGGAAAAAGCCATGTGCGCAATAATCTAAAAAGGCACTGTATTAAGGCACATAGGTACTCCTGACAGTCATATACCATGTTCCTTGTTTAAATTTGAACATAAGCTTCAATTTAAGATGTGAAACAAGAAGGCGTAGCCTACTCAGTCTGCATCAATGATGCGAATAGATTACAATGATATCCCCCTATATTCGGCACTAGTGATAGAAGTTGTCAAAACCTGATAATACAGTATAGTATGCGTACAATTACCAAACCTTTGATACATTAGGGTTTGTATATAACAACAGCGTTGTAAAAAGTTCGCGCCCTTTTTATTAAAAGTCACTACTTGATGCACATCTGCTAAGAAACTTATTCGGCACAAGTAATATAATTGACGTATTAACACAACACAGAAGAGCATGCGTAAAATTAACAAGCGTTGCGCTCTTCTTATTGGATGTCACTACCGATTAAAAATCTGCTATGAAACTTTAAACATTAAAAGAAACCATTCACATGTGTATGCTTTAATTTCGCACGAGAAATAATGATACTTTTTTGCAACTTTATTATGAATATTTAGATATATATTGGGCCAAACGAAAATATTTATGAAAAAACTATAGAAACACTGAGGATCGTCCTTGCTTTCCAACAGTGATATCTGACATAAGGGTTATTTTAAAACAATCGATAGCCAGTATTGGGCCGAAACAGCTTGTTGTCCGACTCTACTTCCATTGTCCTATACTGGGCCAAGGCCGAGTTGCTGATTGCTTGTCCAAGGCCGTTTTAACATCAACATATTATGTGACTCAGTATGTCTTAATATTAAAACAAAGAAATAATAGCGTACGTATTTAAAACTAAAACGAATTATATGTACATGTGGTGTTCAGATAATCATCAAAAGATATGAAGAAAATATATTAATGACTATCGTTGTAAAATAAAATATAGTCGTTTGTTTCCTGAAAATAAACTCATCCATCTAAACTTATAAATAATGTTGTTATCGATATTTGTTCCACAACCGTATGCACAGCAAAACAAAACTGCAACACTCTCAAAGTCAAGTAGCACTCATTACATTTTATTCTCGGGCAGGCAATGGAAAACTAATTAAATTTTAAGATGATGTAATACCTTGTTTTTTTCAGCGAAGGAATGGAATTCTAAGAAACTAGATGACCAACCTGTGTTTGTAACCGCGGCATCATCAAATCATTTCCAAGAGATTATGGAATTGTTCAACAATTTTAATGATCTACGGCAGCGTTTTAGCAGGGTCTGGGTTCTTTATTTCTTTAATTTAGGTCTATCTAAAAAGGAAGAAGAAGAGGTAAGTCTTTATGTTAATATTTTAAAATTGACACTGGCTTCTACTACTTTAAAAGTTATACATAACATAACAATCTTATTCTAACATTATTGATTCAAGTAAAGTAAGGTGTTCTTTTTTTAAAATACACTTTATGACAAATCTGCTGGTTTCAGTTCACTTTGACACTCGTACTTGCTTTATTGAATCCATTTTTTCCAGCCGAAAGTGTACAAATCCGATCTATATTTACATGAAAGCAACTTAATATTCCATATAAAGTCAACTTAATGTTTGCTAATCAATATATATTGATACATGTGTGATACAACATTGTTGTTTTGCATGTGGTATGTCTGTATTGTTTTGTATATTATGTGTCATTTTAAATGTCTGTTTGGCTTAGCCGTTTTGTGGATGCCGTGTGCAGGCCATACAATCACGCCCCGTACTCACATTTTTTGTTGCTATATCTCCAGGCACTGAGTCCGTTAGTTCTAAAGATAAATATTTCGCCATCAGTCTTATTTTGACTATCACCTTGTGCCTCTAAACAGTGTTTTTGTCTAAATGTTTGACATCAGGGCCAGTCCTTGTAGTTGTCATTTTTGTTTTGTTTTACCTTGTGCCTTCAAACAAGTTCATCGTAAAACTAAGGCTAACATGCTTGTCAGTGTCTTTATTGTTGCATCATAAAAACAATCTTATATTCCGAAAAAGCTAAACTATATTGTTGAACTAATAGCGTTCTTAAGTTCTTTACTTGTTGGAGCAATGAGTTCAGATCATTGCTATTGCCTGAAATTATACCAACTTCACATATTTCTGAACAAGATATGCGACACACATTGAACGGTTCTCATCAATTAGAATATTAAAACTAACTAACGTTTACATTTGCAATATTCTCTTTCATCATCGAATGTTTTATTCTTTGTTGTATTAAAGCAAAACTGCGTTGAAAAATGTAATGTTTAGACATACACACACCAAGACGTTACGCAAAATAAATCAGTTTCAGTTAAATTGAATGTATTTAAACTTTTGTTCTATTATATGCTTTTCTGTGACTTACAATTAATCATTGAAGAAACAGATGCTTTACTCTTTTAAACAAGTAGATTCTCCAAAATTGTATTAATTAAAAAGCTATCTCAGCACATTTTTAAGAATGGCAAAACAATATCTGATTAGTTTGTCTTTAGTATAAATTTCAACTTTGTACTTTATTTTCTGAAGAAATATATGTCCATAGCCTTTCCTGGTTAAACATTGAATCAGTTTGGCATTATTCTTGTGTGTGTGTGTGTGTGTGTGTGTGCGTGTGTGTGCGTGTGTGTGCGTGTGTGTGCGTGTGTACATGCGTGTGTGTGTTCGTGTGTGTGTGTTTGTGTGTGTCGACCATTGCATGTATTGTTTTATAATTTGTCAATCCAATCAGAGTGTCAACTTTGGATTTTCGTTTTAGGTGCGTATTATGTGTAACTGTTCAGTGAGAACGTTTCACTTCGATCAATATCCCAACCATGTTAAAAATTTAAAGGGATATGCCTTCAAGCCGTTAGTTATTCAGGTAACGATTAATTTGTGATATAAAAAGCCGATGAAAATGCAAAAGCTATATATAATAAAAATAGTTCAATTTTCGCAGAATTTTGTTTCAGGCCTAACTGAATGTATTCGAAATTATGCATTTTAGATAATTGCAAGGAAGCACAAATTTGTTGTTTGGATGGATTCTTCCACAAGATTTAAAAAAGCCGATATAAACATACTTCTTGACGAAGGAAAAAAAAGAGGTGTACTTGTTACACAAGCTGGCGGCACTGTTGCACGACGAACGTTACCAACGATGTTTCAGTACTTTAGCACGCATCCATGCAGGTTCCGGAATTTGCCTGAATTACAGAGTGGTTTTATTATATTATATTTGAATCCGTTTGTAATTCATCGAATAGTTTGGCCTTGGATTCGATGTGCCCTCGAACTTGGCTGCATGATACCGGCTGTGAATCCAGAAATATATTTAAAATGTAAAACATATGGCAATGTGTATGGTGAGTGCCATAGATTCGACCAATCAGCACTCGGCATCTTACTGTATACATCGTATGGCAAACATATAAGTGAGCATACTTTTCACTGGAATAATAACATGTATTTGTCTTTTATAAACCATTGATAATTATTGATATTTATCTTAAATATTCATGAATTATACGGCATTACTAGGTGACCTCACTAGGTGTCGTTATAAGAAAAAGCCTTAGAAGAAGATATTTATTACTTCAAGCTAATTTCATATTCATGAATGTTATTTTAAACCTATGCAAAATACATTTGGATCCGTTTTAGAGTGAGGTATCATAAAAATCAATATTTTGAAACTTTTGACATGTTCACATATTTGTAACTATTGTTTTTGAAACATTATTCTAAACATAAATGTATTATATAGTATACGATGAATTAAAGTATTGTATATAATCTGGGTTTAAACACTGCTTATTTAGATAAACAATACAAAACAAAGAATATAAACATCAAGTATAATCAAACTAGTACAAGTAAAAGCGCAGCTTAAATTAGATGGAAAATGCATTATGTTGGTAAAAATGTATTGACAGAATTGAGAACAAAGTTTAAATCTGATACAATGTCTTGTTTCTGTCGTTCTAACAACTGCTTTTAAAATGGAAAAAAAATGTTTGGTGCGAATATCGTATTTTGAAGTTTTACTTTTGGATAGTGTCAATAATAATGGATCTTATTGTTAATTGTAATGAGGTATCAATATGTGTAAATAACTGATATACACTAAACTGTAGACGTGTTACAGTGTATGAAATAAAGTAAATATAAGATTACGAGTGATTGGGAAAATAAAGAAAGGACATGTTAAGAAGTAGGTGTTTGATGTCAGGTATGTTCCAATTATGTTGATGATGAGATATAATGTGTTGGTCTGTTTGATAAATGTTTGGACACATTTAAAGATAGTCGAGTTAGTTTGGTCAATGGGCTCTATCGAGCTGACACGAAGTAGTTAAGTGTGAACGGCCTTGAGGACAGAAAAGTTGTCAGGTAGGCTTACACTGGAATCTCGGTAAAGTGCGCAGAGAAAGAAACAAAGTGGTAAGAGTTTTTAATCGTCCTTAAGGCAGCATCGACTTTTACAATATTTTTGAGCATAGGTGCTCGTTAACAGAGCTGCAATGCACGCATAGCCTTGCGTTATGCACACTCGACTGCCGATCTCCAGCGTAATAAAGCAGAGGAACAGTTTTTTTATAATGGATGTTATCAAAATTTGCACTACGAAGGGCATATGCGCGAGAAAAGTTATTGTATTGTTTGCATTATAGGTCATACATTAAAGAAGCTATATGGCTTCAAAGCTGGTTTTGTAACCGTAATTGTTTCATTTCGTTACACTCTATTCAGCAGGGTAGCCCGGTCGCCCATCCCCTGATATCCATCGTCGAAGATGAATCCAGTGCAACCTTGATCCATCATGATACTAACATTAAGAATATAAATCTTACCTATCTTAATAAAAACCTCAGATGCACGAATCAGGCGTTTATCAGCCGATAAATGTTTGTACCTGGTGGAATATATGTTTGTTCATACTTGAGGTGTAAACAATATAAGCTATTATAGTGTTTTTATAGTGAAATTTTCATTCCATGCCCTTTCTTTGGTTAGTATATAATGGACATGTGCAAGCATGTGGTAAGTGTCTTCTATTTCTCCACATGTGCACTTTCTACCATATGCTCAGAGAAGAGATGTATATAGGATTCCTGCATTGCATTCGAAGCCGATCATGGTGAATGTTGTTGACCCTAGACGCTTGGTAAAAGTGAGCAGGAACTTCACGAGCATCTCTATTAAATGCCAAGCGAAATGATTGCTGTGATGTAGTTTCGCTCGTGGATGATAAAAGGGCCTTCCACAAAGTGATTGTTGATGGTAAAAACGTTTGCGAGAAAAGTTGCGATTTGTAATGGAAGTTCCGTAACTGCGAAGAGTTGCAGAGGCTATACGACATGGTGTGTGAAACTAATGAAGGCATTAAACTAGAAAAAAAGGATGGAGTCATAGAATTGTGCATTTTGCAGAAGAGACGTTTATTTTTTACGTCTCGATTTGAGTTGCTCAAGATTTGATTCAGCATATAGATTTTCAAATAATGCGAGCCGAGTCGCTCTTATGTTATCCCATACATTATAAGCGTTCTCAAGAATTTGGCAAATGAAGAGTTTGTACATAATTTCAAAGGAATATGGGTCTAGATTGAACTTACATTTCCGTAGTGCATTTATGCGATTTCATGCCTTCTCTTTTATTATGCAAATATGTTCGCCAAGTACCAGACGATGATAGAATGACACCTAAACGTTTGTGGTTTTCTACTTCTTGTATGATTTCGTTATTTAAATGAATCGGTGGTTGATTGGGTTTGTTGTATTTACGTAAGATAAGTAGAGATTCTATCTTTGAAGGGTTAAAGATAACTAACCACGGTTTGACCCATAGGTTGATTTTTTTTCAAGATCAGAGTTTAATGTATTAGCAGCATCAGTTTCCATAAATCTGTGGATTTGTTTGATGGATCACGCAGTGCTGCTGCAAGTTTGTTAAAGTGATCTTGTTTTGCTGAGCGTGTAAGTGTGTTTTATTGGTTTCGTATGCGTTTGTACGTGGACATGTCTGAAGGGATGTTTGTACGTTTTGCTAGTAAGCTATATTCCTTCTTGAATCGATTTAGGATTCCATTGTGGAACCAAGGAGGGTCTGATGTTTGAATAGTGACAGTTTTGTAAGGTAAACATTCACGAAACAACAACATATATTAAGGTGGTGTATAAACTTTGACGTGTACACATGAATTTGGATCAATACATGAATTCCAATTAAAATTTGCAATAAGAGCACGCAGGCCTTCTTAATTATCTTCGTTGTATCTCTTGCTTAACCTTTCAAAGGCAGGGTTGGTTATCTTTTCGTATTTAAAAAATCAGTAAATAGGACGATGATAGCGACCCAATTGATCTAAGAAAGGTTCGGCTACTCCAGAGAAGGAGATTATATTAGAAGATGATACCAAAAATACATCCATAAGTGAATAAGAATGTTCTGTGAAGTGAGTGGCAACTTCACTTAGTGATAATCCATATTATGTACACATATTATCAATTTTTTATCTTGAGAGTTGCTTGAAACGATCAAGATTAAGATCACCAGTAACGAATATATCGGTTATACCTTTATGTACTGCGATACTTATGAATTCATGAATACTAGATAACACTGCTGTATTAGCATTTGAAGGATAAACATAGGTTGTGAAGGAATTCATTGATTTCTATGGATGAAGGTAGATGCTAAATTTATTCGTGGTTTCTAAGAAAGTGTTTTGTCCTTAGAAATTCATTGGTTGTTGTAGATGAAGGAAGTTGGTTAGGAAGACACCGTTTGCAAGGAAAGTCCTAACGTGCTAAGGAAGTAAATAGTTGCTAAGGACTTTATTGACTCCTAATGATGAAGGTAGTTGCTAACGGAAACATTGGTTGCTCACCAAATCACTCTATTGTAAAGGTCTTCATTGATTTCTATGAATGACGGTAGGTGGTAAAAGTAAGGTCTGTTGTAATTTTGTTGATGATGAATCAAAATATGCTAGTCTGTTTGATAAATGTGTTAACATTGTGAAGATAGTGAGTTCGTCTTGTCATTTGCCTCTTTTGACCAGAAGAGTGGGATCGGCCTGAATTTGTCAAGTGGGCGTGCTTTTGAATCCCGGTAAATTGGACAGATAAATAGCAATTGTCGGCTCTCGATCTCCATCGTAATAAAACTGAGGAACACAGTTGCTCTGAAAGCTGGAAGGGATTAAGATGATCAAGTTTCATTGCGAAGGGCATTCCACGAAGAGATAGTAGACGAAAGAAAAGAGTTGGATAACGATTAAGTAAACATGTTTCAGTATCAAAGAAAGAGCTTGAATTACGGGAAAATTGATACTCTAAGCAAATGTTTATACAAGTTAATATCTTTACTTCTGTCACCATGTTTAAAATGAATCAAAATACCTTTAGAACATGTAATAAAGCATAAAGTAAAGGGCTGTTTATGTTCTCATTATTTAAATATTTGTGAAATGATGTATTGGTATTGGTACAGCAGATATGATGGTAAATCTCACATCATACCGGTCTGTGTCTGTAAACACAGGTTTATAGATATCAAAATAAAGGGCTAAGTCTGTAGTTTATATAATTGCATGTTGCATTTGTGCAAACAGTGGTACAACATAGCTTTCCAAGATGAAAATGGAAAACATTATACGACAGATTATAAAACTCTACCCATTATATCCAATCTATTTGAAGAAATAGGTCGGATTTAATGTCTATTCATGTTAATATGGTGAAAGAGTACAATAAAACATTAATCTATAGCAAACCTAACTGAGATATTTTATATAAAACTCTTTTTAGAGAAGAATATAAATGAAAACAAAGGTATTTTGTGCGTGCAATTACGAACAGGACTGCTTATGTTCTGAATATGACCAGACTAACAAGGGATGTTGGAGTATAAGTATCTTCCATGGCCGAGAGTGTAAGATAGGTTCATCCCGACCCGAGCGTAGGGTGTTTTGCGGAAACGAGGTTTCCCGTGAGGGTCAGGATTAACCTATTTAACACGAGCGGCTATGGTAGATGCTTTTTCTCCCACCTCAGTTAAACAAAATTGTGTAAAAATGTATGTTTTGCTGGAACTTTTTTGTGAGTAGTGAAAATAAATGCGTATGGATATTTGATAATTCGTGTCATGAATATGCTGGCAGTGATTCAGATTATATACTAGTCAAATCGGTCTTTAAATAGTTCGGAGGAAAGTGGAGCATTATTTCTTGTAATATGCGTGAAAACTTTTTTATGGTGACATTTGAAGAGAGAAATAGTTAATTAGAAATCTAAATATCGCCACAAGACAAGGTTTCTATGATGCTACAGACGACTGTCTTCAACAAGGGAGGTAATTACAATGTGGCGACAATTAAAAAGGAGTTCCATACGGTCATTTTATCTTCGCCCGTGGGCAAGATAAGAATTTCTAGCATGGTTAAATAATTGGATCTACTTATCTGAGGTGGGAGAAATATATTTCTACAGGGCTTATTTACAGCAACATTGTCGAGTGACAAAATGAAGACGTCTGACTGGACTACACTCTGGAAGCTACAGCAATAAAGTTCTAAAGGGCATATGAAGAGTCATTGGTCTAACAATGAAAGATTGTGCTTTGGCACGATAGTTTCTCCCATGGCCATAAGCATCCAGATACTCAACTATGTGCCACAATTATGCCTGTCATCAAATTGAAAAGAATTAAACCCATCATGAAGACACCAAATCGAGAAAATTATAGTTGAAACGTGAACACAATTGTATCAATGTTTGACAGTTCGTTTGTTGAGCCATTTAATACTAATAAGGCACCTGCAAGACTTGTTAAATTCGCAACATGTCAGCAATCGACAGATAAATTAAAACATAATATGTTTAGCTGCATCGATAAGAAAAGGGAAATGTTGAAAGCATTTGTACCGGAATGACTGATATCAACACCAGATCGCTCAGACGCACCAGTCATGGATTTTTACGTTTAATGACCAGGAGCAAAGCGAACACAATAGCAGTAAAAAAAGAAGAAAAACGTTATGTATAGTGAAATTATGTTTCAAAGACTTCTTGCTGTAACTGCCTACAAAAAGTACCAACATGCGTATCTGCTTTTGAAAACAGGCCTCGTCCAACAGACGTATTTCGCGAAGATGGTACAAGTCTAAACAATCGGACTTTATGACTATGATAGAGGGTATTCTAGCAGATAAGATAAGTAACATACATATTATGCTGCTCATTTTCAGCCTACTAAATGTTCGATTTTTAACACATAAAAAAAAATTGTAAATATGCAGGAGATCATAATTAGATATTAATGGCATTTCCTCAAATACTGAGATATTTCATTTAGGACACATAAGTAATTATTATCACTTCTTACATCTCTAAGTTTGAGACAGGGTCCAAATAATCATTTAATGATCTTTCAGTAATTGACATTATTATGTCATTATTTTGCTTGAAGACAAATATTTTCATTTTTTGATAATCACATTCATCACCTGTCATATTTTATAAAACTCTGTATCACGTTTAAGGAGTATATAAACACATACATGTTTTCATTAAAATAGCGATGATTTAGTAATCAATAAGGCAACAACTTTGTGTAACTTTGTGAAAGACATTATACTCTATGTCTCTATGTGTAAAACTTTGTGCTTAATACTTTGTGTGCATCTTAAACTGAGTGAACATTCTAAGTGACTCAATTTAATTGAACGAGCTAATAATTAGACTTCTATATTTAAGTTAAACTATTCATAATACTCTGTTATTTGTTACCGGAATAAAACGTGAAAACAACATGGCGCTGCACGTTCCTTTTTGTCGGAGTAACGTTATGTGGCAAACACACGCAATGTCGTGTTGCGGGTGTGAGGCGCACAATGCCGCGCACCCGAACTGTCGCATAAAATATGGTGCAGAACACGGAGGTAACTTTCCCGGACGCTCACAGCCAAGCATTCCCCTAAACAAACGTGCCTTTTTTGACATCATGGCACAAAAGAAATACAGAACAGGTTTCAAGATGTGGACGTTGCAGTGTTTTTTATTCCGGATCTACACATTTCTGCAAAGCACTTATGAGGATTTGCTACAAGTGCAAGAAGTACGGTCATTATGCCTCTTCATGTACTTCTAAAAACCACCAACAGCCACAAGAACAACAACAACACTCTGTACCAGCATCGGTGTCATCAGTTGAAGTAATTGCACCACTGTTCAAACCAACCACACCAGATACAACTCAGCCTGATGAACATCAAGACACACAACCATTTACAGCAATTGATGACGAAGAGTTAATACAGAGTGCTCCTTTTAGTAATGTGGTTAGTTCACACAATGAGATTATTAAAATCAAACGAAAGTTAAAGAATAAAAATCAGCAAGTAAAAACTCAGTCAAAACAAATTTGGACACAACGAAAAAAAGAACATAGACAGGCTAAAACTATTGAAAAACTTAAAGATGATTATGATACTCAACACGCAATGGTCTATGAATGGTGGACTAAATTCTGGGAATTAAAAAAGGCTTATAATGAGACAGTGGCAATTTACAAAGGAATGAGGAACAACCATAGAAATTTTTAAAAAATATCATTTTAGACTTTGGGGACCAAAGCCTCCAGAGTAGGGGGGATTATTATGCCGCTCATTTTCAGCCTACTAAATGTTCGATTTTTAACACATACAAAAATAATTGTAATTATGCGGTAGCATGACGTATTACATTTAATTCTAATCACACAGATATTAGTACAAAGTCTGTAATAACAGTTCATATATGTAAATTATTTGCCTTTAACTCATTAAAAATTACTTCCAGCAATTTATATTATGCAAATATCAATATCATTTCATCAATTATTTCATTCTCAGAAATAAACATTAGATATCAAAGTCAAGCCAAAAAATACAATGTAATCCCATTACATTACTATGCATACAGCATAGGAGTTCTGCTTATTTAGCAACAGCAAATGCACGAGATAAAGATGGTGGACACTATGAAACAATACGATAACTTTGTCAGAATTTACAACTATAAGGTAACAATTACTTAAAGACAGTTATCAATGTATTAATATAACATCATCCTGGAGGTCAGTTAAACTTATAGTAATAGCGGTCTATACAGAAAATCCTTAATAATCATAATAATCGTAAAATGCTATTACCGTAAACATTCTGGTTCAGAAAAAGCCTTTACTCACAATACACTCACTATATTGTTGAGCACTCTGCTCGTGAACTGAAAGGGAGTAAATCCGTGGGGAAGCAGAGGATCAATGTCTTCTATTAACAGATGAATTATGTGAATAAATAATAGATTTAAGAAGCAACCATGAAGAGGCAGACAAAATTGATTGCGTAGAAGTATACAGTCCAGAGACTGATGTTTTAGCGTTACTTATACACCATCTCGGAGCCATAGGATAGGGTACAATGTATATGTGTACTGGAAGGACTGGTATTCATACCTATTCGAAATGCTATATTACAGTTCACAACTTATGTGTCATGTCATCTGAATCAATGTCATGCTATCACTATACTGCTTATCTGGCTGTTTCACAACAAGCACGGTATATGGAAAAAGGGAAAAAGAACGCGTCCAAGTTATAAATGGAGAATTCATCGAAATACCACCCCTTAAAAGATGTGGGTGAAGAAGCCTCATTGAATCCCATACAAAAACCTGCATGTGTTACATTTTAACTGATCTTTAAAACAGTAACGGATATTGAACAGTTCAACCTTGAAATCAATTAAGGACATTCAAAAACAACAGACACGATATACCAACCTTAAAAAAAGCATCTCACTTTTCGCGCCTGCAAGATATTGCATCCAGCATTTTTATGATGGTTATGCTGATATATCTTTGTTGTTAGGGAGATATATGTTTGAGGTACAATATGTCCTTGACCATTGTCTTGAGCCTGGACATTCTCCTGAGGCACAGCCTTTCCGTTTTGGCTGGGTTATTATTGAAGACACCTGTCTTGGATAGGTACATTTTGATGATACAGTTTCTGGAAACAGAACTGTTGTGCTACCTTGTGATAGCACTTCTGTTACATGTAAAAATTGAAGTAGTCGTTTGCATTTAGTTAAGAAGATCAATGTATATGCCATTGGCGCTAGTGTATATGATCAGGATCCTCTTTGCAGGTTACCAGACAATCGTTAGTAAGTGTTTGATAGAGCCAAGAAGTTGGACTGGTCTTTGAAGAAAAATGCATTGTAAATAAATCATTTTTTTTTTCCTATATGAAGGGTGTTATTGCCAGTCATGCTGAGCCAGCTTCACCTTTGACAACCGGCGAACATTTGTACTTACTTATTTTCGGCGTGGAACATCAACAAAAACCAGATTAGATCGTGTGTTTTTTGATAGTTAGGCAAAATCCCATGGTTTGTCTTTGAATGAAAACCTTATGACAGGACCCGATCTCACAAGTTTGTTAAGTATCTTTTTACGTTTCAAGAAAGAAGCTGTAGCAGTCACAGAAGAAAACTATAGGATGTTTCACTGCTTCATGGTTGATGAGAAAGAATATTTAAGGTTCTTTTGGTATAAGGTTAACAGTCCTGTAAATGAGATGATTGAATACAGGAAGTGACTTCATGTGTACGGTAATAAACCATCTCCATCTGTAGCCACTTACGGTGCAGACAGTTTAGAGTAGTTTTCATGATGTTAAGAGTTTTGTCTCTGACAATTTTATGTAGATGACGGGCTGATGCCAGTACTTACTCCAGCTGATGCCGTAGACCTTATAAGCAGAATTAGAGATGAGCTCACGAAAAATGGCAATCTCCGCCTTCACAGGATAGCCTCTAACAGCACAGAGGTCATGAGTAGTTTCTCAGTTGATGACTTAGCAAACAACCTAAGACAGGTTGACTTTCTAGTAGATGACCTATCTTTTCTGTGATTCTACAGATGATAAACCGTTCACTCGAATAGGTGTGCTTTCGACAATCAACAGCATATATGAACCTTTGGGCTTAATTACTCCTGTAGTAGTGCCAGAACGACTCTTTCTCAAATAGCTTATGCAAGAGACAACAAATAGGGATAAACCTCTCTTGGACAACAAACAGATTCAATAGGAAAACCGGAAAGTATTTCTCGAGAGTTTACAGAAACAAGCATTACCTCTGATGTACTTACCCGGAGAAAGGAGCTACAAGTTAACTTTGGTGCTTTAGAGAAAGCTATTGCAGCAGCTGTCTACTTGTTTGCCATGTCAGATGACGGTACTTCGTCTAAAACTTTTGTTCTACTGAGAGCCTATGTTGCTCCAAAATGTAGACGTACCATTCCCAGATTGGAACTTTGTAGGATAGTTTTGGCTGTAGAAGTATTTTATATTGTATCTGAAAACTTGTCTGTCCAATTTTATAGTGTTTTATTTTTCATCGACAGCACGGTTGTTCTCGGATACATTCAAAACAAGACTCGTTGACTTTACACATATGTAAACAAAAGAGATGACAAGATTTTCAGATCCTCAAAATTTGAGAGATGGTTTTATGTCAGAACTACTAGTAACTCCATGGACTGTGCTACTAGATCCTATGAGCCTTTAGGAATAGATGATAGTCCATCGCTTCGTGGTCCATTAAATACACTGTTGAACAGGAGGATGTACCGGAAAGATTTCTTTTTATAAATCCTGATGTTGACAAAGAGGTTAGTGCTGAAGTGCACGCCTTCGTCACTACTTCTTTAGTTTTTCTTTTAGTTATTGGACTGAAGGGTTTGAATGCCTTTCTAGAATAAGCAGAGTAGTCGTTGTTATTGGTCTCTTGAGCATTGTGCTTGTTCTTATCCCAGTCGTACGTCCTTAGTGCTCAATATTCGTGACTTCAAGATGGCGCATAAACATTCATGGTAAAGCATGTACAGAACGAAGTCTATATAGAAGAGTTAGATTGCTTAAGAAACAATAAACCAATTCACAAGGATAGTTCTATTATTAAGCTCGACCGCTTTCTTGATCTGGGTGATTTATTGAAGCAGGGTGGTAGGTTGAGAAAAAGTAACTTGTCGAACCTTGAAAAACGTCCAGTGATTCTTCTCATTAAACATCGCATTTCAAACGTATAGTTTATCGTTTTTAATATTTATATAAAAAAAACTACTGAAACAAGCTCAGTAGCCAAACATTTAAACATAAACCCCGTTTAATGGCACAGGGTAAACGTCAAAGACATAGAACACAGAAATAAAAATCTCAAACAAGAAACATGGAACAACAACTCAAAACTCCACAAACAACATAGTCCATAGATACTATCTAAAAACCTAGGTGTATGCATCAAGGATTGTTAGGTACAGCCTTGGAACGGTCAGTAAAATGTAAGTTTACTGGGGGGTTTAAACAAGGCAAACACCAAGGAAGACAAATTACCGAAGAAGCGGTACGGTCTGCTGGTATCTTTATTGTTGGTTCCATGAAGTAAGTTTCTTCCATCATAGCATCTTGTGTTACAGGCAAACGATTGAGGGGAAAATCTTCTCAAATAAATATCCGACTTGCCATCAAAACGCCTTTCCCGACCCATTTCTTATGTTAGTGTAGATGCGTTCGGACCTTGGGAAGTTGTGGTTCGTTAGACGAGAGGAGGTCATGCTTAAAGTAAACGCTGGGGTATTATGTTCACATGACTTTTGACTAGAGCTGTGCATATAGAAGTTGTCGAGTCGATGAGTGCTTCTTCTTTCATGAATGCAATGCGTAGAATGATTGCAATCAGACAACCTGTGTTGCATGATAGGTCAGATATAGGGACAAATTTTGTCGGAGCAGTAAACGAGTTGTCTTCAGATTTGATCATTTCTGTTTTGAAGGTGAAACCTTCAAGGAGTTTCCTTCTAAAAAGGTCGTGTGTGGTTGTTTAAACCTAAACATTACTCCCACATGGGAGGCGTCTGGGAAAGGATGATAAGGATTATCAGGAATATTCTAAATTCCATGCTGTTATGTGTTTCTGCCTCATGATGTTCTGTGTACTTTAATGGCTGAAGTCGGTGCCATTATACTCGCTCATTAGTAGCAGTCTCCTCTCAACCAAATAGTTCAGAAGTACTCACACCAGCCATGTAAGTCACAGAAATCTACTCCTACTGCGAATCGTATCTTTGATAATGTAGATTACAAGGTTCAATGGAAAAATGTGCAATCCCTGGCTGACTCCTTTTGGAAACGTTGGCGCACAAAATACGTACACACTTTGCTATCTAGGATAAAATGGCAGTATGAAAATCAAAATCTTAAAGCTGGTGAGGTGTTACTCTTGAAAGAGAGAGAGGTCATAAAAATAATTGGCCTTTTTGTGTTGTTTTGAGGGATTTTCCAAGTAGTGATCACAAAGTGAGAAAGGTAGAAGATGTATTTTCAAGTGAAGCAGTTGTCAGACTTATTTACGCCCTATTTCTGACTCAATTTTGTTAGTTTAAGAGAAGTGAGTGCACTGAGGCAACCCTTGAGGTATTTCTTCGAAATAAATCATGACATTCACACATGCTTTAATAAGAGACTGTATTGTGGAAATATTAATAAAAGATCATTGATAATATTTGTGCAAAGATCTTGTAAGGATTTTGGGAGATTCTTAATTAATAGTTCAATATTAATGCAAAAAGCTACAGAAACAAGCTCAAGTCATTTATGCTTTCAGTTAATTTATATAGTGATATTTTCAAAATATCAGATATGGGTCGTGTTGGACTATCAATCTTTTAGTTGTTTATAACCCAATGATGTAAAATTATTGCATTGTGACGTGAAGAAGAAAATCGTGTAGTCGCCTTTTTGTGGACAATGACATTAGCTATATTCCAATATGTTTGTCTTTAGATGCTTTTGAGTCTCACCATAGCGTATGTATTACATGTTTTATGTTCCAAGCTTTATTCATACATATATAAGAATAAGTAATATTGTTGAACGTAGTTTACGTACTTGATACTTTCGTACTAAAATTTATAATGCATTCGCACATTTTTGTTTCTTGCACAAAATTTCATTAAGCCTTCAATATCAAATGTTAATTATAATTCTAATAAAAAAAAATGTAAAGTATTGTTTCGTCGCCTTCTATTGTCTTCTTTAACCGGGCAGACTACTATGTATTATGTTTTTATTAAAATAACCAACATACTCAATTTGAACAACAAAAATACGAACGCCTCAAACCATTAAAGTATTTGGCCAGATGGTTGTTTAGTAACAGTTACAAATACATTTACAAAAACCAAGGATTTATTTTAAACAAATGTAATTAATTATAGGAGGATAATTCACTACTATAAGAATTTTCCCGAAAGTAGAAATGGAGGGAAACGCAATACTTCTCAATAGATGAAATGAGCGAATCTTTTATTCGATTTGGCAAGTATAAGAAAGTATACTGGTGATTTATTATGTATCACTGCAATACAGTTTTCTATATTACGAGGCTCAGAATGCTAGTATTAAGATTGCTAAGAAAATGCTTAAGACCAAATTAGGCAAAAATAAGTTGAATACAGATCAATCTTCAAATTTTATTCAAGAATTCATGCTGCAAAATCAGTAAAAATCCCTCAAAATCAGAAATGTACATCCCTGCATATGTTAATGGCAGTTGTGAAGCAAATACTTGAATACTCACATAGTCATGTTAAAGATGGTTTGTTCATTGTAAGGTCTTTGATTAGAAACGAGGAAAGTCATGTGATTTTTTCAGTCATGAACATGAATAATAATGCAATAAGTTTGAAGAGTGACACTATTTTGTGTATAGTTTGTGCAATTGAGTCTGTCCAGAAAGAAATTGGGTCTGATCATATACTTGGAATAAACGCTGTAGAATATTATCAATGAAACAACATAGGTTCTTATCGCAATGGTTTTTCGTGACTGTCTATATAATAACATTCGGTTAGCATCAACATAACCACTGTTTTGAATTAATTTAGGCAATTTCATAATGGTTGAGCTTTCGGGCAGTCTAAAAACAGATGTTATTTGTAAAATGTTTTTATAAAAGTTGCACAGACTCTGGAACTTCGGTTTATATATAGATTTTCTTTTTCCAAATATTTTGAATTATATGAGTTTGCAGTCATTGTTAGGGTTCTTAGTGTTAATTACGTTTTAATATCTACGCAATATAATATTTTTTATCGTATCTAGGTCAGATAAAAAATTGATCACATGTGAAGTAATTTTATTCGTCAGACATTGCGTAAAACCAAAAAACTTGTAAAATATTATCAAAACAATTGTAGAAAAGGATAGAAAAAAGGATCGATGGAGCCAATTGCAAATATCTCGTAGCGTCTTAAATGTGTAAACATATCAATAAAAGGTATCCAAGCACAACAGATCTAAGAGCTACTCGTGTGAGTAGGTTTGTTTGACACACATAGTGTGTAACATCACATCATTCGATGACAAACGGCCAATATCGTTTTTTGTCGTAATGTTCGCGTCTATAGGAAGACCTATAGTTGACCCGTTTGTAATGAAATAATCGATTTTTGGTACAAAAACAATATCATAAAAGGAAACAACGGATGTCCTTAGTGTTACTCGAGCATTGTGGAACGCAATCACAAATACGTCGAGTTATGTTAATTAGTGATATATGATATGCAATGCAAAGATCATCAATCGTTGACCCTTATGTAACCTGCAACTATATGGCATACATTCAATACCAATTGAATAGCTTAAATACATAGAATTTGATACCGTAGTCATATGATTATGAAATATGACGTCTGTTTTTTCAACATCTTTATTTAAAACAAAAAGTTTCTAGATTATATTACGAGTGAATCCTATATATTTCAATAAACGTACTGTTTTTGTTTGTATTCATGTTTTATATTCTTGTGCAAATATGTTTAAATATTGAAAAATACCAATGCCAACTTATCATATCAGAATGGTGTTTAATTTCATCAGATTGCATTTCAAAGTTCGATCAAGGTTTAGTAGATGGACAATTTGTCAATAATTATTAAAACTGCAGTTAGATTTTTTCTTTCAGTTAAAGAGTGGTTGACATTTGGTATCCTTTTTCTGTATTTTGATCATACAGTGTATAAGTTAATGAAGGTTACTTATTGCAAAACGTTTTTCCTGGTTGTATTTTTTTATGGTTGTACTTTCTCGCTAGTGTTGGGGTTATGGCCATAACGAGTTTTAATGATTCATCATTGACTTAATCGTTTTACACATATGTTTGGTTTTAAAACTAGATACAGCTATCAAAAATATCATGTTTTTTTAATTCATTTAAAACATATTCGCGTTTTGTTTAAATCGAACAAGAAAAAAAAAAGATATTTCATGCTATAGCCGTTCAAGAATTCAGTCTGGACTAGTTTCAAAATATAACCAATTGTGTTCTGAGTTAATGATAGGGTTAAGGTTATTGTGTGTGCATATCCATACCAAACATTATCCAATAGTGTGACATTTATTGATTTTAATTTATCCCATAGGATTTGAACTTCATTAAGGGTATATACTGTTACAAAAATTGAGGGACATTGTTTGTCTTTGAGGAGATACGAGTTAATCTAACTATGTGACATTTTTCGACTAGTTCGTGATTTGTTCAACATTTTGCTTAAATATTTTTATAAGTATATTTAGTTATTATACCATCGCATGTTGTTGTTTAACACAATGTTTCGGACCATTTAACTTACTACACACATGTCCATTTTGATATTGATGTACATACGAAAACATATCCAATTGCGTGACATTTTTCTACTTTAATGTGATTTCCTCTGCATATTAGGACCAGCAATGGCTTTTGTTGTTTAATCATCCATTTGATTGGTATTACTCCCTGTCATTGCAATTTGTTTGTCAAACGAGGTTTTTGGTCGTGTCACTGACATTACTACTACTATCGTTCAAATTGGAACACGAACTATTCTAACCACCCTATTTGTCAGTGTTTTTACTGTCGTCTCTGTTACGACTACCAACGCCGCTGTTAGAGCTACCGTCATAATCGTTGCCTCGTCTTGTCGAAGTTCCTAGCGCTGCCGTTTCCCTTGTCCCCGATCTTGAGTACATAATTGGTTTGCATTTTAAAGGGTGCTCTGAACAACCGCACATATTTATTGTGCACACATCATTGACTAGATTATTTAATTTCAGTGCAAGGTCCATTTCCTTTTAAGATTGAGCGTGTTTTGATATGTCGTAAAATTAAAATAAATCCATGCGTTATATATATATATATATATTTTCATACATCGTATGAAAACTCTCGTTTACACAAGTATCAATTTCTAACGATGAATAGTTTACTACTAAACTGACAAATGTTGATAATATATGTTTACCCGTAAAGGTTGTCACTATTCGCAATCAGCACCACCAAAAGGTTTCATCATGACATTGCAATTGACAGCAAACATACAAGCAAAACACATGCGTTAAGTCCACAACCGGCAAAATACGCAACCACATCAACCATCTCGTTAGAACTTCCTAGAAGACGCATATCAAAACCATGCTTTCAAACCTCATGAAATACCTTTATTAAACATACTATAGAACACAAAAAAGACTTTTGCTTTGTTATTATTATTTATTTGTTTTTATATAATATGAAACGAATTCGTAGTACTATTGCATGTCTGTAGATATAACTGAGTAACTCATAAATAACGCAGAAGTAACGCAAGCGTAACTTGAAACTTAAATGGAAATTTTCGCCCAAATTAGTTTCATTCTTACCATACGTTACTTCTAATTTCACATGTGTTATCTTTGGTATTTACCTAGATACGGTAAGTGTTCAATTTTGCGACATTTTCCGTTTTTTTCTGCTTTTTTTCGACATATCTCGTTTTACAATCTTGTTTTTACTTTCCCCAATTACCTTAGTATACACGTGTTTAGAGATATCCTGCGACTGTTTCAGCTCTCAATACTGCTACAAGAATGTTGATCACATCATCACTTAAAATTTTAAATATTAAAAAAGAAATACTGAGTAAACTATACAACCATAGTCCTAATAACTGAAACTCATCTAACATTATGTTTTTATACCTGAAGAATTCCAATGACAGATGCTTTAGAGGAAACAATAAACCAACAAGACCAAAACAGAAGGTGTTGAACTGAATGCCGGGATGCCCTGGTTGAGGAAAACGGCATCATTGCTAAAAAGGAAAATATAATATACCTCTATTTCTTTACATTTGCTTATAAGGCAATTAACATCTCTTATTGAAAAACAAAATTGCACAAAACAGACGATAGTATTAGCTGTAAATGATACAAAAGCAGCTTTGACTATGCTCCATTTTACAAACTTATTAACTGGACCGGCACCGATGTTTCTGGAGTGCTTTGTTTGTAATTTGATTCTTATTTCATTTAAATGTGGTTAATGTCAAATTATCTTCAAACAATAGGTAAACATATGTCTGCTTACTATGGTATTTTACTTGCAGACCTGTTTTACAGTATATATATATATATATATAACGTGCTTTATGTGGACCAGTTATCCTTATATTCAGGCATTAGGGGGACCGCTGGATTAGGGGGACTTTGTGTTGGCCCCCCTAATATTTTAGAGTAGCCTAGTATGTAAGTGAATGGTTTTAAACAAGATATTTCGCAATTAATGAATAAAACAGTATTAAGTTCATCATACCATAGCTATTTTTTACATTAAAATATTGAATATTAAAAAAAACATATTTATTAAAATGTCTCTGTTTATATCTTTGAACACAAAAATGTGCATTAGGGGGACCGCACTAAATATGAAATAAAATATTGTCAAAGTTGGAGATTTGAATAGTTTTAGAACAAAAGGTTATCCGGGAACTTATTTAATTGTCTTTGTGCGAATATTCTTTTAAATTTCGACCAATATGCACTTGCAATCCCCGACCACGATCCACTTGAATCCTTTACCGAGTATATTGGTGCTGGTGAAGGCGCCGCATATGCCAACACAAGTTGTAGAAAAGCCCTTTATACTGCTGTTGAAATAATGTTAATCTAGATGGAATGTTACCGTTTGATAAGAGAGCTTAGTTGTCCCTTTGTGTGATTAGTTAGCAGCATTTGTCAAAATGTATGTTTATTTATTTATTTTTTATCTATAGTTACATTGTCTACCACACCTGACGTAAGTATTTTACAAATTCCAGTACTTGCTTAACTATATCCGTCGCTACTGGAGATAATATATTTGGAGCAAACTTTGCTGCCATTTGAAGCAGTCAAGTTTCAAGTCTACCACAGTAACGTTTCTTTTAGATTTGTATATGTTATTCATTTTGGTGTCCGTAAGTGGAAAGTTTCCGGCCAATTTTAATCTAAAAGTTATTGGACTTTGTCAAAGATTGTTTAAGGTCACCCGTTAAATGTGTTGAATAAGTTTTAAGTTGACAGTTTCATTTCAAACTGTATCATTGCTAACCTTTTCTTCATATAAGATTAGTGCAAATACCTTGTAGTTTGCTCCAGGTTAATAACGTTACATCTTACTCAATACTTCCGGTTTCCGGTGTAAACAATATATATGCAAAAAGCTACAGAAACATGCTCAGTAGCAAAAAGTTTAAACATAAACCCGGTTTCAGTGCAAATATGTAGATTTCTCCCTTTTCAAGTTTATCCCGATGCAGAAAATAAAGCTGACAAAAGCCAATGGGTAAGACAAGCCCTAATAAACCAGTAGAAACCCCGGCAAACCCCAAGACACCAAGAAAAAAACGAAGAAAATCCCAGAAATCGAGAAAACGCAAAGTTACCTCCCCTGATATTCAAACTTCTGAAAAGAAAATAAGACATTTATCTGATTCACTATCTGAAAGTAGCTGTCCTGAATGGACTGACTGGTCTGATACAACTGAAGACACCATTTCCAAAAGTAAAATCAACATTATGGCTATGAACTCACCTAACAATGACAGTTTGAACACTACTATAGAAGCTGATATTCACAGCCAGAGCCAAAGTTTAATTCAAAATCAGACTTTTGAAAATCTAAGAAATGCACCTGATCAAAGTCAGCACCATTATGTCCTGACAAATCAACATGGAGCACCCCTAATGCAAATGCCAATGTACATGTCCTCTCCAGTGCAGCAACCCCTACTGACAGAAATAGATATTAACAGAATTGTGTCAAGCTTGAAAGCCTCATTAAAAGAAGAAATATCTGCCATGGTCAAGACAGCAGTTGGTGAATATATAACACCACTTAAACAGGAGGTTAGTAACCTAAACACCCATATTAACTCTCTTACCACCAAAGTACAAGATCTTGAATATGAGCTTGATAAAAGCAACCAATATAGTAGAAGGTTGTGTGTAGTCATCAGCAATGTAAAAGAAGAGCTGGAGAATCTACTGATAAAATAGTGATTGATGTTGCCAAGGAAGGTGGTTCCAACATAACCATATCTGACATAGACAGGTCCCACAGGAATGGTAAACCCCAGGCAAATAAACCTAGAAACAATGTTGTCAAGTTTCTTTCTTACAAGGCAAAGACAAGCTTCATCAAGTCAAGAAAAGAACTTAGACAAAAAATGAGCAGTATTTTCATCAATGAACAGTTGACTCCATTTAGAAGTGGCCTAGCCTACAATTGCAGGAAGCTCAAGAAGGACACTAAATCTCCTATTGTGGATACATGGACATATGATGGAAATATATTCATCAAAACAAATCCTAAGGGCCCAATCATCAGAATTGAGAGCTTCAATGACCTTCAAATATTTGGCTACAAACCTGAATAAGACTTATCTCACACTATGTATATATAGCAATTGTATATGATGATGTCATACAATATATATATTAAGCATTTAAAAACTCATATAAAATTCAATATCATAGCATATAATTCATGTCACCTTTTATTTATGATCAAAGAACAAACATTAAAAGCATTGAATTGTATATAATTTGTTCCACTAAACAACCTGCCCTCATAGTGTTGTTGTATTGTTTGAAATGTGTGTTGTTCTTCTTGCATGTGCTATAAAAAAACATTTGTGTTAAATGTTTGTTTTGTAAATACATTGCAATTACTCTTTCACTTTTGCAATATTTTACTTTTCATCATCAAAATATTTCATGTCTTAAACATTAAGTTTTGTTTGGTTTCTATATTTTGTATCTTGAAAAATGGAATGTTGTTGTATAGAATTATAAACCTTCAAATTAGTGCCTATGCTATGCATGATGAGTGTATATAACTATAAATATAAACAAACTATTTATGGATTAATATCAGAATGTTAAATGTAAAAAGGTGTTATCAATTTCTAATAATGACATGACCTGCATGGTAAAAGTGTATTTGAATTAAAATAAAATATGTTCAAACTTAATATAAAAACTGCATATCTAATATATCTCATTAAAATCTGTTATATTTATTACTTTTTATTTTGTTTATTTTATTGTAAATGATTTAAGGGATAACTTTACAAAGTATTTAATCCAAAAGATCAAAAAACAATATATATTGAGCATCTCCCATTATTCTAACTAAATGTTTAATTATTTGTTTTCTCTCTCTAAATGTTGAATAACATCAAAAGAAGCATTATTTTTTCTGGATGAAACAATGTACTCTGTCTTATCTTGATGTTTATATCTTACAAATTTGTAGCTTTGCATATATCTTTGAATCTTGTGCAATTTCATTAATATTCCTATCTTTTAATTGTTACCTGTATTGTCCATAAACACTCTACACATGTGTATATAGTAATGTTGATATAGAAATTAACCTCTTATAATAAATATGTGTATTTGAACAACTGGTACCTGACAAATTTCCAGTTATACTTATAAAAAATGTACAAACATAACATGTTTAAATGTTGTAACATCTGCCATATAGTGATATACTCTAACATTTATTTTACTGAAATGCTTAATTTTAGATCTATACTTACCTAGTATACTCTTAAGTTTACTGCTCATTTCCTTATGCTGCTGTCATAATATGCATGTATTATCAAATACACGCAGATATACGAAAGTTCACCCAAACAACTTTATCCACACAAAATAATCTTAAAGTAAAATCCTCAAAAATATTTCCATACATTGTAAGTCCACAATTTAATTTCTATATGCTTTTTTTTCTCTCATTAGTTCCATCTGAATTTCACTAAACACATTTTTAACCATTAATTTCCTATTTGCATCACTTTACAACTACAATTTTACTATAATCATTTACTATTATACTAGTAAACATCTAATCACATTTTCATAACACGACAATATTAAATCCATTTCAAATAACAGCGTAAAACGGAATGGACAATTTCATTTAGAAATACTACATGTAAGCGAAATAAATCCATGTTTTTTTTAGGAAAGCATGCACACTTTTTGACACATTAAAGGCACATTCTCAATCGCACTAAATAAAACTAAGCTGTTCACTGTTAAACTATTTTAGCGAGCAGATGTGGTAGCATTTGTTCAACCACTGTTATGTATTTAATCAGTATAAACCAGTTATCAAATCCCATATTACCTACTCTCCAACACTGCTCTCTTTTTTATTACTGGCACACCAATTTTCTTATCTTAGCTGAAGCTGTTCCTTTAACATTTTACTCATTTCTGATCGGTCAGAGTCGTGGCTAGTCAAGCGAAAGATAAATAGGTACATTGACTGGTTAACTATTCTAATCTAATATTCATATCTTATTCTACCGCATTGTTTTTTATTCGCAATATCACGGTATCAAACATATCACCGATCAGCTTATATTGAATGTTACAAAATGCACAATTTTGCAAATACATGCACATGTAGAATACCCGTTTCATACTTATTTTCTCCGTACGCTTAAATATGAAATTTTACACTTACCCTAACAACTCTTTTAAAAAGGGAACTCGTCACATTCTATCTTACATTATGTTATCCTACTTCTTTTTACTTACTTACTTTTCAACCTATTCTTTCTTCTTTCTATTTCATGGCGGTACTGGTCAGACGGTGTTTGGATACCCCTCATTCTTAGCGCCGTTTAATACCGGAATCACTTGTATCAAATGTCTATTGAAATAGGTTCATTTCGAATGAGGGTAGGTTTGTTTTGCTACTATCAATCTCGTGCTAAAGGAATCAAATGGCTCACTCACTTCGAACTAATTTGCTGGCTAGCAATGCTCCTACTCTGTTCTGGAGACGTTCATAAAAATCCTGGCCCCGCACATTCTCAATTAAATATACCAAACAGGCCACTTCTTTCCTCCATTGATACTGATAATCCAAAACTATAAAACTTTGTTATTTCACTTCAAGACGTAATTGATTCAATAATGGTTCTTAAAACAGGCAAAGCAACTGGACCAGACTTTATAAATAGCTTTGTGCTGAGGGAGGTAGCAATTGAAATTTCTTACCCACTTCGTGACCTTTTTAATACCGCACTTCGGCTTGGTAAAGTACCATGTAAGTGGAAGCTAGCTCATGTCTGTGCTATTTATAAGAAGTCTGACCCCCAAGATATTGGAAATTATCGTCCTATTTCCCTATTAAGTGTTGTCAGTAAGATTCTTGAAAGAATTTTGCATAAGTATATGTTCAATTTCTTGCGTCAAAACGACTATCTAACACCATTTCAATCTGGTTTTGTTCCTAAAGACTCCACTGTCAACCAGCTTGTATCGATCTATCATTCTTTTTGCCTCACTCTAGATGAAGGTAAAGAGGTAAGAGCAGTATTGTGTGATATTTCGAAAGCTTTTGATCGAGTATGGTATGACGGTCTAATCCATTAACTTCGTGAAAGTGGCATTACCGGTTCTTTATTGTTATGGCTTTGTGATTATCTCAGCGAACGTAAACAACGTGTTGTTCTTTCTGGTTCTATGTCTGATACGGTTACAATATCAGCCGGAGTCTCTCAAGGCTCCATTCTTGGGCCTCTGCTCTTTCTTATCTACATTAATGACATTGTCTGCGATATACAATCACATATATGGCTATTCGCAGATGATACAACCTTGTACTTAATAGTCGAAGACCCCGTGCTTGCCGCGCAGCAACTTACTGATGACCTAGAAAAAATTCATATGTGGGCTGACAGATGGCTTGTTACATTTAATCCTGCGAAACCCAAATCGCTACTTTTCACTAGGAAGTCTAATAGGCAAATGCACCCCTCAATATTCATGAATAATACCCAACTATCCGAAGTTACAACTCATAAACACTTGGGCGTCACTTTTTCTAGCACATGCTCCTTGCACGATCATATTCAATCCATCGAACAGAAGGCTTGGCAGCTAATTCACTTCATGCGATCATTCAAATACGTTCTTGATCGTAAATCGCTTGAGGTTCTGTATTTCACTTTTATTAGGCCTTTGTTGGAATATGCCGATGTTGTCTGGAATAATCTGACTCAAGCTGATGAGGATGACTTAGAAAAAGTACAACATGAGGCGGCCAGAATAATATTGGTTGCAACTCGACTAGTGTCTCTAACCAATCTTTATGTTAAAACTGGAATCAAACCACTCAAAGATTGGCGACGTAAACATAAACTTATCCTATTTTACAAGATGTTTCACTACCTTGCACCAGCATATCTAACTTTACTAATTCCAACAAGAGTTGGCGATACTACTTCGTATAACCTTCGAAATGCAGATAACCTTCGGAACATTTCATGCAAATCACAGTTGTTGACGAGTTCATTTCTGCCATCAACTATATCCGCATGGAACGCAGTCCCGGAAGAAATTCGTTCATCGCCATCCGTACCTTCTTTCAAATACCAACTTAACAAGAACACAAAACAAGTTCCTGACTTCTACTACGAAGGTAACCGCAAATCCTGTGTAAATCACGCGAGGTTACGTATGCACTGTAGCAATCTTAATGAACATCTATTCTCAAAAAATATTGTAAACAGTCCTAATTGTCAATGCGGTGAAATTGAGGACACCTTTCACTTTTTCTTCACCTGTCCGTTATATAGCGTCCAAAGAAATCATCTGATTTTTCAGTTATCCACCGTTGGGCAATTGTCTCTTCAGCTGTTATTCTTTGGGTCGAAGGAAGCCTCATATCAAAAGAACAAACTTATCTTTGATAGCGTCCAGAACTACATACGCCAATCCAAACGTTTTTGAGTACACATTCCAACAAACCTTATCCCAATCCCGATCTGACCAATGCCTGTACCACCTCTCTCGTTCAGCTTCTTTTTATTCTATCGTTATCTTTTCCTGCTTCTAACTAAATGATTTCAGACTAAAACAACTTGTTTAACATACCATAGTTTACACAATACGACTATAAGATTATAGTTATTCGAGTCACCGCATCTTGCGCACTTGCCTAAGCAGCGTAAATGACCTACAGAAGCGAGACATAGTATAAGCCTTAAGGCTTTCTTCTCAATTATGTTTACACTATTGTTTTGTGCATAATTAACATATTCGTTGATTATGCTCAAATTTGTTAAACTAAACTAATTGTAAATATTATATCGAAATAAATATTGTTTAAACAACTTTACATCACATATAATATATAAGGATAAGAAATATCTAAAATATACATATCCTAAATGAAATGGATATTTTAAAGCTCTAGATGTTGGTAATGCGTGAATGCGTGTTTATAAAATATATTTGAATGATATACACAAAACATCACCAAACTCAATGCAAGTAAGGCATAATAAGGCATGAAAAGAAATGAGTGTCAAGACAACAGTGGCCTTTATTGGAGCAATAAAAGGATAAAACAATGTCAACATAATTGTTTAAAGGGCATTAAAGATCAATTAAATTTGTTTTATCGGTGACCCTTTTGTAACATGAAACTATATACGGTTCATTCAATAACAGAGAAATTAATCTTCTAGATTACTCTTAATAACGACCTATCGATGTAAGCTTAAAATACGTGATGAAGTTTGATTCTGTAACTAAAATTGTTCAATACCCAGTATTTGATAGTTTTGTTATGTTTATGCATACACATTTACCCTAAACCTAACCCTAGTCCTTACCAAGCACACAATAAGTTATATTTTGATTTCACGTACAGAATAATTGTTTCAACGTGTTAAGCATGAAAATGCTAATTCGAATTAAACATATCGCGAATACTTGATAAAATTATGTTGTTGCTTTTTGTAGTTCTATCTAGAGTATAATCACATATAATTGTATATAGTTAACGTCAATGATAAATCATTTAACGCCTTTATGGAACTACCCTAACCCATCGGGACTGCCTGAAAATACGACCAACGATAAACATATTGTAATTCTATTGTTGGATCAAAATACAACAAAATGATACCAAATTTCAGCCAAGCTAAGAAAACGTAATTGCTGTTATAAATAATAAATGACCAAAAAAATTCCTGATATACCTTGATCAGTGCCTGTCCTATCGAAATAAAGCTTTGTTCTTTTCATGCGTTTCGAACCATTTATACCTGCTATCTCTTACATTTGAATCATATTCCATACTAATTCTTATCAGAAAAGATGTTAACAGAACAGAACATAACAATACATTTATTGTTAACCTGAACATATACAGTTCATCGTTGTTATCAAGTGTGTTGTGGATGAGCCCAACCAAAATACATTGATATAAAAAAGATGAATTAAACTGGTCGTTTACACTTAGTTTGTTTTAACGTTTATAAGTGTACCGTTTTGTACTTTAAGGTTCTCATATAGATTTTTGTTACAATTTCATTATATTTGTTTTCACACTTTTAGTTGCTGCAATAAAATAAATTGCTGTTTCGTCACCGAATGTTGTCGTATTGCAAGTAATATTTCCCCAATAAACTTATTTAACAAATGTTGTGTTTGCTTAAACATACATATGCCATCTGAGTTGTTGACAGAATTGAATATGTTTCTGATGTTCTAAAATACCTTTTTCCCAAAAAAATGTGTTGATATTTCCCTTTTTTCTGAAGAAATCCTTTGCAAACTATAAGATTCTGCAAAAATGCCTTTCTTAATTTTTAATTGAAATATTTTGGATTGCATACGTCATCATAACAAGTCGTAAATATTGACCCTCTTACTAATTTCAACAGAAAATAAATTATTTAAACGCTATTTCTCAAGCAAAAATAATATCAAACGATGTCAAATTCCAGTCTTATGGTTTAAATATTATGAAAATGGATTGTGTTATCATTGAAAATCTTCGAATTGCCTTGACGTCGGCGCAGGAAATCAAGAGTGCCAAAGATGGAAATGGCTGCCCAAGGTTTTTCGGGATATCAGAACTTTAACTTCAAATAAGAAAATCAATTAAGGTGTTGTGTTACGTAGAGAGGCTTTTTTACATTCAAAGAAATTTATTATTATTTCAAGATGAAAGTTCTCTCACCACAAATCAAACATACAGATATTAAAACGAATATGTTAAAGACGCTTTTAATATTAACCTTTTACCTACTTCGATTTGCTGAAGAAGACAATTCATGCAAAAATAAAGTGTACTATTATTCAGACGTCAATTGGATTTCCGACACTGTTGAAATACTACCAGTTTCATACAGTCAACTTAATTTTATCAGCATTTTACAAGTTTGTATGTCACTAACACGAAAAAGACCACTCAGTCGTGCTATTCTATAAAGAGACACGATACTTTTGATCGATATGCTTACTTTTATGTTGGGCTGTTCATCCATATCTAGGTCATTGAAGTACTTGGGGTTTACCTTTTCGTTTTTTATTATTATTTGTTTTATTGATAAGTTTCCTCAAGTTAATGCATACTTTGATAAGATGTATCTTTTGCGTTTTATCTTTATTAAGAATTGTTGGGATAAGAGTGAGGTTTGTGCACATCAACTGGTTTAAACCCCCAGTAAATTTACATTTTACTGACCGTTCCAAGGCGGTACCTAACAATTCTTGATAAACGTACCAATTATATATATATAGTATTTATGCACTGTGCTGTTTGTAGAGTTGTGTGCTGTTCTATGTTTCTTGTTTGTGAATTTGTGTTCTATGTCTTTGGCGTTGCCCATTGCCACTAAACCGGGTTTATGTTTAATTTCTTTGCTACTAAGCATGTTTCTGTAGCTTTTTGCATATATATTGCTTATGGAAGTGATACCTTTGACAATTACAAGGCATTTACCAAAATTGGCCTTCATTTTATTCATGTAAATGTGAGAAGTCTCTTGCCCAAATTGGATGAAATTCGGATTATCTCACGTCAAACAAAAGCAGCATGCGTATGTATCACAGAAACTTGGCTGGACGACACGGTACCGGATGCTGAAATTTCACTTGATAATTACTCAGTGCAACGAAAATATAGAAATCGACAAGGTGGTGGAATACTTATTTATTTACGCAAATACTTTGCTTTTAACAGTCGCAGCGATTTACAACATGAAGATCTAGAAGCAACATGGCTAGAAGTCCTATTGCCAAAATCCAAACCTATTCTGTAAATTGGAGTTGTAAATAGATCACCTCATCAAACAAACATTTATAGTTTTCTAGACAGTTTGTGTTCATCAACAAGTTATTGTACTTTTAAATCATTACGTAACTAAACACAGTATATGATTGATTCATCCAAGAAAAGGTTTTTCACTGAGACTCTGGAAGGAAACAGAAATTATTCTAAGTCTCTTTGGTCTATTCTTATGGATCTTGTCCTACCGTACAAGAAAGGGTTATCTTCCTCAAGTTCCAATATTTGTCTTAATATTGGTGGTGATATTTGTGTTGATAAGAAATCTATTGCCGACTCTTTTAACTCATTTTATACCCCATTTGCCTCTAAGCTTGTCGAAAAATTACCAGTTTTTGTAAATAAGTTTGGAAAATCTTTTGTGACAAAATTGTATTCCAATTTAGGCGTGTTGTTAAATAGCTTTTCTTTTTCATCAGTTTCCGAAAAATCAGATGTTTATATATTTATGTTAGTTGTGCTAATAAGTCTACAAGTTTAAATGGCATGTCTTCTCGTTTTTTAATAGATGGAGCCTCTATTATTGCCGAACCTCTTGCTCATGTCATAAATTTATCCTTTGTTCAAGGTGTGGTACCAGATGATCTTAAAACAGCTAGAGTAGTTCCCACATTTAAAAAGCATGACAAAACTGATGTAGTTAACTACCGCCCGGTTTCTATTCTAAGTATTGTATCAAATATTTATGAAAGGGTTGTATATGACCAAGTTGAATCATACTTCAAAGTAAACAAGTTATTATATAAATTACAGTCCGGGTTTAGAAGTGGCTACTCGACAGATACCTTTCTAATTCATTTAACATATTTCATAAGGATGGAGATGGACAAAGGTCACGTAGTAGGTGTGATTCTGTTAGACGTCCAAAAAGCTTTCGATACAGTCGACCACTCCATCCTCTTTATAAAGCTTCGATCAGCAGGACTTGGCGATGACATTTTAAGATGGTTTGAATCCTATCTTTTTGAGCTAGAAACATGTGGAGTTCCTCAGGGTTCCATACTACGCCCTCTTTTATTTTTGATTTATATTAACGATATGTCACCCGTGGTTAAAAACAAGCTCTTGTTACACGCTGATGATTTTGGCATACTTGCTTCAGGTAAATGTAAGATTTCTGTAGAGACGTCATTGAAATATGACATGCATCTTGTCAGTCAATGCTTGGTTGATAATAAGTTTTCACTTCATTAAGGCAAAACTGAGTCAATTTTATTTGGGTCTAAACATAAAATAAGGTCAAACTCAACACTTGATACTACATGTAATGGTACCACTATTGAACCAACTTCTGTTGTTAAATATCTTGGCAGAACTAATTATCAGACCCTATCTTTTGATTCTATGGCTCGTTCCATATTAAAAAAGCTAATGCAAGTTTTAAATTTCTATATGAAAAGAAAGGTTACCTTACATAACACACCAATAAACCCCATGTCATGGCCTTAATTTAATGCCGTTTTGATTATGCCTATTCTATGTGGTATCATAGTCTGACCAAGTTACTTAAAACCAAGCTCAAAAAAAATAAAAAATAAAATGATGAGGTTTGTTTTGGATCTTGATGCAAGGTCACACATTAGCCCAGAACACTTTAAATCACTCAACTGGTAACCTGTCAACAAACGTGTAGACCAAATTATTTTGGGTCATGTCTTTAGAATAAAAAATGGCATTGCCCCTGACTACACGGGAGACAATTTCATCTCCCAAAATACTGTACACACACATAGGACAAGAATGTGCAAGCGGCCTATGATTTTCCAGAGATCAAAGGTTTTGTGTTAAAGTCCTTCTTTTTTTCTGGTATTTCCTTATGGAACAAATTGCCATCTTGTATAGCACATACTAAAAAATTATAAAAAACATAACTTTTAATACACTTGTGCAATTTCGATTACAGCTTTATTATTATTTAAATATGCAATGCCTCTCTATACAATGCCACCAATGGAGGACACATAATGGAAATAGGAGTTCTTATTTGTGTCATCCTCGAATCGGAGTGCCTGTTATGGCTATTGATAATACCACGTATGTATAATGTTATTTACTATACATGTTGGTTATTTCAAATGTCCATGAACAGTCAAAACTCGTTGTATCGACTTTTTTGGGACCTAGGATAAAAAGTCGAGATAATCATGAAAATAATACGCATTATTGAAAATAAAGTGAAATGAAAATGAATTATTTGTGTCAAATTTACTGGTTAAAACAAGTATGTTATACCGGTTTGTTTTCTTTATGTAGTGTAAAGAATTGTATCGTCAGGTAACTGTCAATGTTGTCGAATTTTCCGAGGATATCATCGGCGTCCGTGTGGGTTAGCTTGGGCAAAAATGTATTTTAATCCAAAACATAAACAAACTTTAATTATTTACACTTACCAAGTAATCTCCAAGGGAGACTAAAGGGACTAAAATAGAAGGTCGACATAGCGAACAAATCGAGATAGAAAAATCGACACAAGCAAATTTCTTTATGTAGACACAACCGGAAAGTCGATATATCCGACGTCGACAGTTTTGACTGTATTTGCATTCCTTACTGAAATAAATATAAATATCTATCTATATCACTAATCAACTTAACTTGACTTGTTTGTGATTGCGTCTCACAAAGTTCGAGCTGCAGTTAAGACCTCTTTGTTGGTTTTTACACACGATGAACTAACTTAGTTCACCAGAGTCAACTATAGATCTTCCCACAGACATGAACACAAAGAAAGTAAAAGGACAAAATGTATGTTTGTTGTTTTGTTTTGATTATAAGTCACAGTGTCTACCATACCTGAACTAAATATTTTACCAATTCCAGTACTTGCTAAACAACTTAATATACACTTAACTAGTGGAGCTAATATTTTGATAAAATTTGCTGCCATTTGAAGAACTGGTTTTGCTAAAAGTCCTGCTAAAGCCCCCAGAAATCCACCATTCGTCGATTGTGCACTAATATGTTCCTTTGATTAAGTTTCAAGCCAACCACAGTTAGATTTCTCTTAGATTTGTAAATGTTATTCGTTTTAGTGTCCGTTAACGTAATGGAAAAATTTCCGGCCTGTTTAATCTAAGAGTTATTGGAATGATTGGTTAAAATAGTTTGTCAAGGTTGCGTGTGGTGGTCAGTTTAATGTGTTGAATAACATTTTAAGTCAATGTTTTATCATTTTTGTTCGTAAAGATTTATTGCAAATACCTTAAAGTTTGCACCAGGTTGATAACTTAACATCAATAGAATATATTATAGTAAGAAATATCTAAAATAACATATCCTGTAAATGAATATTTTACAGCTCTAGGTGACGGTAATGCGTGAACGCTTGAGTATAAAGTAAATTGGGAACACAAACTATGTCAACTATCAAATTGTTATTTGAAAAGTGTTTAGAATGTGAGTAAAATCACAAAACTCAACAAAAAATAGATAGTGAACTATAAATGTTGAAAAATGGAAAAGGGTTGAAAGTCATTCGAGAACAAAAACATCACAAACAGGTCGGAAAATTTCACGACATTTCATATATGTCGTACATATAAAACCTAAAGTTAACATTCTGTGGGAAAGCAAAACAAAAAAAAAACAACGGTCAGAACAGCAGTGGCCTTTATTGCAGCAAAGAAAAAGGTTAAAACAATCACCATCAGAAAAAATATAACAAAAAATAGATAGTGAACTATAAATGTTGAAAAATGGAAAAGGGTTGAAAGCCATTCGAGAACAAAAACATCACAAACAAGTCGGAAAATGTCACGACATTTCATATATGTCGTACATATAAAACTTAAGTTAACATTCTTTGGGAAAGCATAACTTGAAAAAAAAATCGGTCAGAACAGCAGTGGCCTTTATTGCAGCAAAGAAAAAGGTTAAAACAATCACCATCAGAAAAAATAGGCCAAGACAAATGTTTTGAAGTATGAAATCTAACCAGTTTTAAATGTTTAATCAGCTGTAAAAACGTATCAATCATTCTTACACATCTTCATGTAAATGAATGAATTGAGCCTGAGAAACTGTTCCAACTCATCCAAATTTATAAAATAACCTAAAGAATCAAGCTCAGTAGCCAAAACATTAAACATAAACCCCGTTTAATCGCTAAGGGCAAACCCGAAAGACAAAGAACACACGTACATAACATTATGGACAAGAAAACATGGAACAACAGCACAAAACTACACAAAAACACAGTGTATATATAGTATATAAAAATAAAGGTGTGTTTATCAAGGATTGTTAGGTACCGCCTTGGAACGTTCAGTAAAATGTAAATTTACTAGGGGTTTAAACAAGTTTGTGCGCACAACCTCACTCTTATCCTTACAATCCTGAATAAAGTAAAAAGGTGAATTTTACCAAAGCATGCATTAACTTGATGGACCTTAATAATAAAACAAATAGCAATATTAAACTTATAGGTAAACTCTCAAAGACTTCAATGATTAGGGATGCCAACTCAATCTGCAGACGTATGTTTGTGTACTTATATACTTGTTTCAAGTAAATGTAAGTTTTCTATGTAACAATAACGACGGTAGCATTTACAGCGGCTTAGTGTGGTAACAGCGACGTTTTCCGTTTGTTAAAACATAATTGGCCAACACAGAGAGTTATATCAAATCAAATGGATGATTAATCAGCACAAGGCATTGTTAGTCATAATATGCGGAGAAAAACACCCACAGGAGTCTAAAAATGTCATGCTATCGAATATGTTTTTAAATATGCATCAACATCATAAATAGCAATGTGTTTTTCGTAAGATTGTCACAGACATTGTGTAAAACAACAACATGAAATGATATAATACCAAATATGCTTTTATAGGTTGAACAAATCACAAACTTGTTGGAAAATGTCACAAATTAGATTTTATTCGTATTTCTCAAAACAAATGATACGTTTGTAGCTATAAAAATGGTCTCTTATTGTTTGTATACTTTCGAAGACAAAATAGGATATATACATAATCAAGCTAAAAAAAATATGGGACAAATTAAATCGTTAAATGTCACAATGGTTGATAGTTTTTGTATGTTTATGCATACACATTAACCCTAAACCTAACCCTAAACCTAACCCAGCACAAAATTGGTTTCATTTTGGATCTACGTCAAGAATATATTCTTAAACGTGTCAAGCATGACAATGCTAGTCCGAATTAAATAATTCGTGAATACTCGATAAACTTATGTTTTTGTAGTTATTTTAAGATAACAAGTACATATGATTGTATAAAGTTAGAGTCGATGATAAAACATTAAATGTCTTTATGGCAGTAACCTTAACCCTAACCCACCGTGTCTGAAATACAACCACAGATAAACATATTGCAATACGTAACATTGATTAAATTTTTACACTGTTGGTTTGAAATACCAAACAATGGTATCAAATTTCATGATTATATGCTTTGACATGCTATACTAATTTACGCAATTACCTTATCATATCGTTTCGGATGACAATATATGGACTTCTGTGAAAGAGACACTTTTCAATATGTTTCTTAGTTTTTATTTTATTTGCATATATTGCCTGCCTTTGTTTCCTGTGTAAAGCGGGACTTAGCATTAATGGAATAAAAGTCAAAAGAAAATGAACCACTTGAATCAATACACAATCAGTGGAAGTTGTTTTTTTGAGGGTGCATGGACTGATATTTAACTTCCGAATTTAGTGAAAATGGTAAGTATTCTAGATAGATATTTTTATATTGTTGTCAAAATGTGTACTTTTAGTATTCATCCATCTACATTTTCTCGATTCATCGCCATTTGTATGCCTGTTATTGTATTATTTTTAAATCAGGTACCAGTGCTCATCAGACACTTAACAATCAAATTGTGTAATATCTTATTTATTTATCATAGATATTAATCCAACCGTAAATTATTTGTTCCTTGTACAAATATTTATCATGTGTGGTCTTTATTGTGAGTTGTGACGAAATAAAATAAATAGTTGAGAGTAACAATTTAAATGTTGATATACAATAATAATTGCTAAACGTTTCCCTAAAGGTAAAGGTAACAATACATCGATTCCTTCTGAGACGCTTATTACAAATAAATAAGGTGACTTGACACAAATCTTACAATTTTGTTGCAGCTTGATTGTGTAAAGCATCCTTCTAGAAGCTTATTTCGAAAATATTGTTTAAGTAAGACATTACGTTTTACAAAAAAATGTTGATCTACTGACCAGTGGCTGTATGAAATATATTATGTCAGGTTTTCGGAAAATAAACAGTAAAATATAACAGTACTGTTTACTTAGTGATTTAATCGGATAACCGTGCCAATACATATCACTATTCGTTGTTTAAATTTAAGTGTTACGGACCGTTCCAAGGTGGTACCTAACAATTCGTGATAAACGTACCTATTTTGCATATATATATATATATATATATATATATATATATATATATATATATATATATATATATATATATATATATATATATATATATATATATATATATATATATATATAGTATGTATGCCTTGTGCTGTTTGTGGAGTTTTGTGCTGTTCTTCTATGTTTCTTGTTTGTGTTCTATGTCTTTGGCGTTTGCCCAGTGCCACTAAACCGGGTTTATGTTTAAACGTTTTGCTACTGAGCTTGTTTCTGTAGCCTTTTGCATAAATATTGTTAAAAAACGTTTTAAATACATGACTTAATTAATATTTAGGTAAATTATTAACCGGGTTTCTACAGACTATGTCTTCATCTTCCCCTAGTTAGCTAACACGTGTTACTTCGGATTTATATCAATAGATGCCACTATAGTTAGATGTTGACCCGTAAGATGTGACCTTTTGTCCACTGTTAAGCAACATCATGAAAAGGTAAGAATAAGTGTGTCAATTTAGTACTACCTTTTCAGACTTACATACCTTAGATGATATATCTACTTTTCAATTTCGAAGCGCCAAATTTGTTGTTACGTGCTACCAATTCAACGGAATCTGGCCACTGTTCTGCCATTTTTGTGGTTGCTAGTTCAATTGATACCGTTGAAAATGTAGTGCACTTTGTTTTCTCCCTTTGTTAAAAGTACTCCTGCTCAGCAAATATCACAATTTAGCGCACAATTTTAACACAATAAGTTGCTTTAATTTCGCGAACATGATATTTCTGATATCGTCAACATATTGATATACGAACGAAACCTACATAGCACAAACCCTACGTGGTCGGTTTGAATGGCGATACAATTTGTCTTATATGAAGGCATTTTGTATTCTTGCGATAAACATACACATGCTACTTCCCTGTTATGAAAATAAACCATGTAAAATGGAGGCCTTGGTGACACAACTTTTAGACACCGTCAATTACAGTCAGTCGCACACAGTATGGTGACGAGTATAAAGTACTACAATCTTAAACTTCTGCAAACGTTTATGTAAAGCAGTGCCATTCATTTGTAATACTTTCGAGGATTTAGAGAGATGGAAAATTATTTAGACAATGATTTTTTTTTTTGAAAATGGGAATTGTAACAACCAGCATGCCATAAAAGTGCTTTGCATTTGGCTGTTTTAGTCAGTATATTATTAGGATTTTTTGCATGAACATAGGTTATGATTTATAGATAACCCTTATGGATTTTGATGTAAGTACGTCAAAGATTAAAGTCGTGGTGACCGTTAATCGAAAAACGTTTTCAACTTCATATATCGAAGACTTCAAATTTAATGGGCTTATTGACACTGACTAGTAGATGATCCCTATGAAACTTTAGTTACACTGACTTTTACTCGATGGCCGGTTATCCGCTAATGTCCACAAATTTTGATCGTTAAGTCCTTTATATTAGATATTATTTACTACAACTTTAATGACCTCTTTTTATGTTAAAATCAGTTGTTCAAAGGAAAAGGTGAAGGTAGAAAACAATATTTGAATTATAATTGGTATTGCATTAGGTCTGACGATCACGGGTACTCCCGACAGGCAACGTAAATGTAGCCATATGAACTACTACAAATGAAATTGTTGTACCATATGTATTATCTTTATATTTTCAGCGTACTGATCTTAACCATGGTCAACGAAGGAGCCAGATGTATTTTTTTCCGTCGACGGGTCGTTCTTAAAACGGTTGTCGTGTTGTGCTTACTTGTATTTATAACATTACTATATGACGTCAAAGACAAAATCATAAAGGCAGACATTACTTATGTCGAGGGCTATACCGACACTTTTACGTTTAAGCCATTACGTAACGGCATAAACGCGCCTTTGGGCGATGCCGAAAATGACTTTAAACGAATCCCTTATGTTATGGGTGAGGCTGAGCGAATGCTTAGAACACTCAAAGACTTGGACAAAGCGAACTTTCTTAAAGAGCTGTTAAACAATTCGGATGTGTCTGGTAAACAATACACAGGTAGAATCATCCGTAAATTTTCAACAAATAAAATTAAATTCCGCTTTAAAAGGGTACAACCATCATCAGACATTGCTAATGATACCGGAAGTGAATTTATGCAGAAAAGCTGTAAATTTTGGGCGGTGCTTACAACGATATTTGAGCCTCCGTCGGAAGCTGTACGACGGTTTAAGTACATGAGAAACTGGTGTATGGTCATAGCTGGCGATGCTGGGTGGCCAAAGAAATACCTTCTCCCCTCTTCTGTGCCTAATCGGACAATCGTTTTCTTAAGTATGGAAGATCAAAACAAGATACAGTCTGATTTTATTGACGGTTTGCCATGGAAAAGCTTCGGCAGAAAAAATGTGGGTTTTTTGTATGCGATTGCGCATGGGGCAAAGGTAATATGGGACTGTGATGATGATAACATGCTTAAGTTTTGGATGGAAGGAGCTTCTCCAGACGACAATTTATGGATAGAAACGTATACAAACATGGACGGAACTTTTAAGCCTTTAACTTTGGTTGACGTAAAAGAAAACTACAAAAATGACCTACCCTATTTCTTTAACCCGTATCCATATCTAGGAGCGCCAAATCCGAAGTGTTGGCCGAGAGGGTATCCATTGACTTTGATTACATCATCTGAGGGGATGGATCATTTAACATTTAAACGTGTTAGTAATGTCAAACAAGCTGTTAACAACGTTGGTATTCTCCAGGCTTTGGCCGATCATGAACCCGACGTGGATGCTTTGTATCGTCTTATTCATGGGACTCCGTTCTCCTTTCAACGACCAAAGTCGGATAATGACAAAAAGTCAGCCGTGCTCTTGTCACCAGGAGTGTATTCCCCACTAAATGCCCAAGCGACGCTACATTTTCACTCAGCTTTCATTACAATGTACCTGCCAACCACTGTCCATGGTCGTGTTTCGGATATATTGCGAAGCTACATTGCACAGGCCGTTCTTTCCTTGAAAGACATACTGGTCGGGTTCATGCCACGACCTCTGGTTGACCAAGACCGTAACGTCCATTCACACTTGGCAGACCTTCAGTCGGAAACACCTTTGTACACCAGAGTTGAAGTATTCGTATCATTTCTAGATCACTGGAGAAGAGACAAGATAGCCAAAGGCGAGCATAAGTCACGCTCATTGGAAGATCTTTATGAGGACTTGTATATTGGAATCTACGAACGCGGCTTTATAGAGATTGATGATGTTTTTGCTATTCAGCGGTGGATTTTGGCTCTTTTTGGTGTTGGGTATACGACGAGAAGTAATGACAAACTTGTTGATACAGCTTCTGATTGGATTATAAGTAAGGACAAATCAAACTTTAACGTTGGATCATCGGTCTTTTACCAACCAATTTTTTTTCCAAAGAACTGTGAAGTGGTTAAAGAGAAGCATACCAAAATGACATTTTGGACCTCCGATTTGCACGACGGCTGCAGAATAGACTTCCCGACAATTCTCTCGTCTCTTGGACAGCGATTTGTGGTTGCTGGCTACAAGTATAGAAACACGCCATACCCAGAAGTCTTTAATATTTCAAACATCATAGTTCCACAATCAATTCCTAAAGAAATAGAAGATTACAGGATAGGGACTCAGGTTACGCACGATTTAATTATCAAAGTTATGCAGTTTTATACAAATGATGAATTGTTTCAGAGTGTTGATGCATTTTATTGTGGATTTTATTCGTCAATGTGCCAGTTGTGGATGCCACTAAACAACACTAAGTCGATATTATTTATTACAGCTCATCGATACAATCTTGGAAGATGCACTGTAGAATCATGGAATAAGTTAACAAATCAATTAATTGATCTCGAATTAAGAAACGTTCAAAGTCTAAAAGGAGCGAAACACATAATTGGCGGTGCTAGTAGATATGATTATGAGTATCTGAAATTCTATACTGGTCTTGGTGATGCCATAAAATTGATAAGCAGCTTTGGTGGCATGTATACAAAAGGTGGTGAATTTAAACCAACAGAGGCTGAAATTCTTGTTGCTGGCTATGATAAATCAATAATCGGAAAAGTGAAGTCTTTTAAACTTATTGACATTCATAAAAAATATAAACACTACACATCAAACGATTTACTTAGACATAAAGCAATAATTTATATCCCTTATTCTGTTATGTCATATAAATTAACAGACTTTTATTCCATAAATATTCCATTATTTATGCCTAGTCCAAAATTCTTAAGAAGTCGAGGCGGACTTGGAGCAGATAGAACGAGTACCACACCACCTTATTGCAATATGGATAAAGATTTACATTTGAAAGTGAGCAAACACCCTACATCGTACCATTCTTACAATCCTAATGCTGAATTCAATGATGACTCTGAAGCAGAGATGTACTGGTTACAGTTCAGTGACTTTTTTGACTGGCCGCATATCCAGTATTTTGACAGTATTGAAGATCTGGATACAAAACTGAACACAGTCGACTTTGACACTGTGAGCAATATGATGAGAACGGAAAATGAAATAAGAAAGCATTTAGTTCTAAGTCAATGGTGCTCAATTATTTCTAGCATTAAGAATTAGGCTAAAAACACATAACAATTTATTTTTTTTATCACAAAATAGTCTTTCACAACATATGGTTTCATGATTTGAAGAAATATGTACTCGAGTATGATAATATGCCTTTATTATTGTTGATGATTTAATTGAAATGAGTTAAAAAAATAATGTATGAAAAAATGCATCATCCTACATTGTGCGCCTTTAACGTATCCGCTGTACAAACGGGCTTGTTATTTCATCATGTTTTTGGCGGTAATGTTAAGATTTGACGCCTTGTGATAATACATAATTGTGACAGCATTTAAATATTTCATTGGATTATTAATAGTTTGTGTGTGTTATCAGTTATGAATAATGGCTGTGAAATTTTGGGGTTTGGAAACAAAAACAGAGATTGAAAGGGTTCAATTAAAGTTTTGTAAATTAATAAAACAGTCAACATCGAAAATGTAAATTTGTTAGTTATAAGTGTTCAGTGCCATGACAGGATTAATGGAAATTTAAACTCAATTACACTGAATCCAATCATACATAACGGAATATACACGCCTGGGAAATACTGACGCCAGCAATAATCAAACACTTGGTTACACTCCCTCGCCAGGGAAAGCATTTCTCCCGAAATGGAAATTTACCATAAGTTGAAGGAACCCTGGTCTCCCATTAAATTTGTAAAATACCTGAATAAAAATCCAAATATAAAACCATAATTCAGTAGCCCTTGGTTACAAAGTTATGGACAACAAAAAATATGACATTACGCAAAAATAACAATAGCATGATATGGGTGGTTCATGCTGTATGAACTGAAAACTGAAGATGTAGCATGAATCGATGAATTCAGTTCATCTAAGTTCAAAATTGTACAAATTTCAAGATCAATAAAAATAAAAATAATAATATCGGGTAAGGTTACTACAATAAAGATGCTGATGTTCATCATTTCCAGCATTCTTAGACAAAAAAGGAGAAGAAATTAATATATCCAAGTAAATACGGAAAGAAACACAGTGAAATGTATTAGATACAGCACAGGAAACATACCTGCTGCAATTTCTGCAAAATAAGAATAAATAAAACACAGCAAAGCATATAACAATTAAACTATCAAGAAAAGTACACACAAATTATGGAAACTTGACATAATAATGCCCAAATCCTGCAAAAACCAAATCGCTACTATTCACTAGGAAGTCTAATAGGCAAGTGCACCCATAAATATTCATGAATAAACCCAGACTATCCGTAGTTACAACTCATAAACACTTGGGCGTCACTCTTTCTAGCACCTGCTCCTGGCACGACCATATTTAATATTTATGCGAAAAGCTTCAGAAAAGGGTTAGGGTTAGGGTTAGCAGCGAATTCACTTAATGCGATCCTTCAAATACGTTCTTGATCGTAAATCGCTTGAGGTTCTGTATTTCACATTTATTGGGCCTTTGTTGGAATATGCCGATCTTGTCTGGAATAATCTAACGCAAGCTGATAGGGATGACTAAGAAAAAGTACAACATGAGGCGGCCAGAATTATATCGGGTGCAACTCGACTAGTATCTTTAACCAATATTTATGTTGAAACCGGAATCGAACCACTCAAAGAAGGCGACGTAAACATAAACCTATCCTATTTTACAAGATGTTTCACTCTCTTGCACCAACATATCTAACTTCACTGATTCCTACAAGAGTTGGGGAAACTACTTCGTATACCTTCGAAATGCAGATAACCTTCGGAACATTTCAGGCAAATCACAGTTGTTGACGAGTTCATTTCTGCCATCAACTATACCCGCATGAAACTCACTCCCGGAAGAAATTCGTACATCGCCATCCGTGCCTTCTTTCAAATACAAACTAAATATGAACATAAAAACAAGTTCTTGACTTCTACTACGAAGGTGATCGCAAATCCTGCGTCAATCACGCGAGTTTGCGTATGCACTGTAGCAATCTTATTGAACATCTTTTTTCAAAAAAATATTATCAACAGTCCTAATTGTCAATGCGGTGAAATTGAGGACACCTTTCACTTTTTCTTCACCTGTCCATTATTTAGCGTCCAAAGAAATCATCTGACTGGTCAGTTATCAACCGTTGAGCGATTGTCTCTCCAACTGTTACTTTTTGGATCAAAGGAAGCCTCATACCAAACGAACAAACTTATTTTTGACAGCGTCCAGAACTATATACGTCAATCTAAACGTTTTTGAGTACACATTCCAACAAACCTTATCCCAATCCCGATCTGACCAGTGCCTGTACCACCCCTCTCATTGCACCTTCCTTTTATTCTATCGTTTTCCTTTGTTCCTTCTAACTAACTGATTACAGACTAGAACAACTTGTTTTTACATACCATAGTTTACCTAATACGACTAAATGATTATACTTTTTCGAGTCACCGCAACTTTCACACCTGCCTAAGATGCGTGAATGACCTACAGAAGCGAGACATAGAATAAGCATTAAGGCTTTCTTTTCAATTCTGTTTACTCTATTGTTTTGTGCATAATTAACATGTTCTTTGTTTACATGCATTTAATGTTTGGTCTTTGTTAACGTTAATTATGCTCAAATTTGTTAAACTAAACTAATTGTAAATATTATATCGAAATAAATATTGTTTAAAATAATAATGCCTAAACAATGTATAAAACGAACAATAAGCCAGTTATATAGAAAATTGAAACTAAAAGCGACACAAATCTGAATAAAAATAAATATTAAAGGCTTACAAATAAAATGAACTCATAAAAAGAAAACTTGAAATTATTACAACATTTCAATTTAATCACATAATATTAAATGAATACTGCATGCAATGCTCTCAATATTTATTTCATACTACAAGCGTTACAACACATTGTATATAATAGTAATTAATCATACCAACTATACAAATCTGAACAATTGATAAGACAAGCGCAAATTAAAATGCCAAATGTACCCATAAATATTGACTATGATTTACAATGGACAATATGTATATTAGAGAACACAGAAATTTGAACAAATTGAATAAAACTGTTGAAATGGATAAAAGAAAAAATGCTTTCACAACTGTAATACAGTAACTACACATAAAATTCTAAGTATGTAGAACGATCCAGTGTCCATATTCGTCTGGGGCTTTCCTGACACGCTTAGGCCTGGGCTGTTGTTGTTTTAGGGTAACCGAACTAGCATAAATAACGAAGGTTAAAAGGTGGCAACATCAATTTTGGTGAAATATAACAGTTTGTCTTTTTTTCAAGCATACAAGATACATTTTATATGTGGTTGTTTTTCAAGTTTAAGTTAATTCCATATATGGGCAAAATTGATAGAATTATATTAAGCTAACTGATTTCAGAGAAAATTTGTTCAGGTAAAAGGTTCCAAGTGCAGTTGGAACATTCATTCCAACAACATGTTTAATGTTTACAGTGAAAAAAGGGTGCTAACTTTACTAAGAACCTTTTACCAATAAAATCAGGTTTTATTCATTCAACAACGAAAGTGCTTTAATCAGTTATCTCCTGGAATGTTTTTGGTTAAGTGTTTATCTTATGGGTCTCGTCGGGGTTAACCGCTAGAATATGTATTATAATTATCATTAAAATTGTCTGTATGCTTATGAATCTCTTGCGTTTCACAGACATTATATTAGGATGCTTGATTTTACTAGGTGAATACATATACTTTGGAATGGTAAGTTAATATTTTAGACATCTATTCTTTTACTTTATCGTATAAATTAAACAAGAGTGTATGTAGGCTCGTAATTTTAAACTATTTTAAACATACTCATTGATACCCAAATTGCATTTAAAATGTGTAATAGTTATGTGCTTGTTTATAATACATTACAAATGCAAATAAAGCCATATCATAACATTAGATAATTACAAAATTAAAGTTGTTCCATAGCGCTAAATTTGTACGTAACTTACACTGATCTTTGTTTATCTCAAGTGATAATAAATTATACAGTAAGACTTATAAAAGTGTGTTAATGCATACTCCAGTTCCATAATTATTTAATTACAATGCTCTATCATTCTTTCATGATTCGTTATTTTACGTTTTGGTCTCAATATGATATTTTTTATGCTGTCTTAAAACTATGGCATTAACTGCGCACGTCTCTAAACAGTATTTTGACCAATAAAAGGCAAATATCCGATTATGTGTCATATTTCCACTTGTTTTTATGTGTTGTACCAGGCTTTTGCAGGCCATTAAATTATAAACGACTGCAAGTCTATTTGATGACTATCATATCCCAAGCTTGTAAGCAATCAAAACAAGACCAAATATGTTTGAAACTTTGGGTTCACGCGATTTTCATCGCGGAAGTACAAAGAAACAATGGTGAATGATATTTATTTGCAGGGTATTGCGCGTGATGACTGTCAGGCAATTTGATTGGATAGTGCTGTCTGATAAATATAGACGGATACTTTCAGCAAGACAACACGACAAATAACCAAACCAGTGTAATCGTACACCTAGCAAACTACGTAAATACTTTTATGTAGCATACAATTTTGTATATGTTGTACTAGGCATTTGCAGACAATTAAATTCTAAACGACTACACTATTTATGCTTAAAGCTACAGAAACAAGCTGAGTAGCAAAACGTTTAAACATAAACCCGGTTTAATGGCACTGGGTAAACGCCTAAGACATAGAACATAAAATCCCAAACAAGAAACATGGAAGAACAGCACAAAACTTCACAAGCAGCACAGTGCAAACATACTATATATAAACAACTAGGTATGCTTATCCAGGATTTTTAGGTACCGCCTTAGAACGGTTAGTAAAATGTAAATTTACTGGGGATTTAAACCAGTTTAAGTGCACAAACCTCACTCTTATCCCAACAATAATAAATAAAGATAAAACGCAAACAGGTAAATCTTATCAAAGTATGCATTAACTTGCATTGACTTGAGGAAACTTAACAATATAACAACTAATAATAGACCTCAAGGTAAACCCCAAGTACTTCTATGATTAGAGACCCCATCTCTATCTGCAGACGGAGGAATACAATTCAGAGCACCTAATGCAAAACTATTCAAAAATGGGATGCAGTCATTATTTGAAACTATGAATATCACACTCAGTCTGCCTTATAAAATAATAGGTTTTAAACTGTGTGATCATAGAGTTTCATAATAAAAAGCATCATTGTTCTAAAACTGGGAACAAATAAAGAAAACATTATTTAAAAAAAGCGACTTTTATTAGCTAATCTTTCCTTTCAAATGATTTGAAAATGTAAAATATTTGCAGAAAATGAAGTCACATGCCAAAACACTTCGAGTCAGTCAAAAACGTTTTAGTCAAAATAAAGGAATGCATTGTCCTTTTCTCAATAAGTTCATCATGAAATTCAAGAGTTATCAAGATGAAAATAGTTGTATATCATGATTTTCTTGTTCATTATTTGTAATGTTTATAATTTGTATTTTTTTTTATGAATAAAAGGATCACCTCTCAGTGATTCCAAAAATAAATTAAAAACAGATGTAGTATGGTGGACCACAACTTAGTTTGCTCAACCAATCTGAGAAAGAAATACAATGACAGCAAGACATGGTATGCGGTACGGGTTAGGGAAGTGACAGAGAGGCAGAGCTTATGTAGTTTTTTCCATCGGCCTAACTAGGCTTGAATGGTGGTTGTGTGAGGAGAATGCGTGTGTTGTGTGACAGGACTTGTATTTGAAATTGTAATAAAATGATAATAAATGATAATCTTTAAATGTGATTGTTTGTCAGGAGCCTTGCTTCTGTATACCAAGTTGCTGTAGTAACACAAATTACCATTTTCTCTATTTCATTATTTCTTATCATTTCTCAACTAAATCTCCGCCCCTACTGTCCTGTGATCAATCTAATCCTGTTAAATTAACCTTTCACGCATGACTGTTTTTAATGTGTCAAGTGCTATAATCTGTGTATTTGCCATATTCGGTTGTTGACTACAGTCATGCCTTATTTTCTTAAATAAATATCTTGGATATTTATTGCAGGTTAGTTGTATTTTTTTAATGTATTGTTTACATATTGATGATTGTAATTTGTGCATTTGCCATATTTGGTTGTTGGCTACATGCCTTATTTTCATAAATAAATATCTTATTGCATGCTTGTTGTTATCACTTGGCATAAACAACATAACCCAATAAATTCATGCCGGCTTGAGCTACCGTCGACACGTCAAGTCTTACTTGCTTATTTAAGGTAACGCGGTGTGAGGGCTTGGAAACCTTTGTGGTCAAATCTATTTAGCGTCTAAGAAAACATAACGCAGAGCGAACATACTGACAACAGGAATTCCATACACCTATTAGGGATTGAAGGTCTTTTAGTTTTCTTTGCCGATTTTTGACTGTATTGGAGGGAACTGTACTCAATTTTTAGAACTTGTCGATGGAAAGGCGAACGTCCATCAACACGGAGTCTTGTTCTAGCCCCATGAATGAAATTACAGGACGAGTGGATCCAGTCTTTACGGCTTTAATGGGGACACTAATTGAGTTGCAAAGGACCTGGAAGCGCCCAAGGTAACTTTGACAAGTGGAGAATTGAGATGGCCTAATAACAGGAAATTGTCCAAAATATGAACCAAATGACCAATATTGAGATGCTGCTTAGATATCCATAGAAGGGCGGTAACTAAGTGCTCGATGATGGCGCAAGCAGAGCTGACACCCATGGTCAAACAGATGTAATAGTAATATTTGCCATCGAACCTGAAACCTATCAGGTCGTAATCATGGGGGTGTATTGGTATGATGCGATAGGCATTGGCAATGTAAGTTTTTGCAAGTAAAGCACCCTTACCTTATAGAAGAAGCAATTGTACTACGTTGTCAAATTAGCGTACGACACTCTAGACAAGTTTTTATCTATTTCATCATTAATAGACATACCTCTAAGGAAACTAAGGTGATGGATGAACCGGTATTCACCAGTGGCTTTTTCGGTACTACACCGACCGGGCTGATACGTAAATTGGGAAAGGGAGGTCGGTCAAACGGACCCTTAACACGGCCGGCCAAAACCTCTTTGTCAATTTTATACCTAACTGTGTCATGTGGTTATTGACAGGACTTAAAATTAGGGAAACAAGTTGCTAAATGCTTACCAGTGTTCTACAGATGTGTTGGCGAGTGCACAGGATGTTGTGGCACTTTGACCTTCGGTTGAAAGTCCAGCATTGTTTTCAAGAAACTGGGGCGAGTGGACTGTCTAGCTTTGGACTGGGGGAAGGGCGATGCACGAAAGGGCTGCTGAGTAGACTGGGACATCGTTGAAGTCAAGAGCCAGAACTCCATATGAATACCTTTCCATGAAATAGGGCATTGCTCTCGGAACATCAGAAATTGTGTGTCATATTGATTGAAAGACATGAGGCAAGATAGAACACTATTTCCCCGTACTACATTAAATTAGGCCCTTCAATTGAGTATTTGGTTAAAAAATAGGGAAAAAAACGCAGTAAAGCGGTCGTCCACTGTTCAAATGAATGGATCCTTTTTGTGTTGTTCTGTGGAACAATAAACAGTTGGGCATTCTTGTCCATTCGAATAGCGAACTGGTGAGTTGCCAGAGTGGAGGGCGTAAGCAGTGCAAAGTCAACACATTTGTATTCCCATATTTTCTTTGTAAGAGAAAGTTTCACTTGTGAACGGTGCACTAATAGGTTGAGCTATACAAGGTGGCAGCAAAGCGTTTAAGTGGTCGGCCACTGTTCCATACAGCGAATCCTGATCAGGCTCCTCAGTCGAATCACTCGAGATATGTGATATGTGGTGTGGCACGGTGGAGGTAAAGGCGAAGCGGCAGTCACTGCTGGGCACGGTGGCAGGATCTCTGGTTGTGGATTGGGCATTGTATGTGTTGACCCAGAATAAGCAACTCAAATGCTCAATCAATGCTAGGCGTGATCCATGTCTCGGTAAAGGCTAAGAAATGATAAGAGGTAATGTGAGTCAGAATAGAGAATGCCGTCAAATCTCTGCACATTGTAATGTAACCATTAGTAGCAGAGGAGGAGGTCGACAGAACTGATATAGGACCGGAGTTTTATGAACATCACCGAAAAGGAGTAAAAGCAAACAACAAATTCATTCAAAAAGATTCAGTCGATTTGTTCAACCAATGTTAAACTTTTGGATTACTTAGAAACGGAATATGTGATATTTTGTGACATTCTTCGACCTCTTATAAATGTTTTAAAAAACATAAGCGTCATAAACTTGTTTGTCGACCATTATCGTTTCTTCCACATATTCCATAAAATGTTTGTTCTTTGAGTTTTGTTATTTAACTAACTTAAATGTCTCCAGTTGATTGTTTTATCTACGTCTTTTATTAATTTAATTTACACGTTTTATCTAAGTATTTGGTAGTTGACAGATGAATTGTGCCCTATAAATTTTATACACAATATTTGTTTTGCCAAGTTTTTAATTTGACTAATACTATACACAAAACACATCTACATGGATACAAAAACATACACTATAAGATCGAAAATATATTTGCAATTAGAGTTATGGATTTACAGAATTAAGAATAAGCATTTGGCATTTCCTTCTGTATATTATTCATGAAATATAGATGCATACGTACAGATATGTAAACATATATTAAATATGTTGACAAAAAAGGGTATACCTTAAAAACAGTTGTTGTTCGATTTATTAAGTTTTTGTAAACATTCCTGATTAGAGCCTCTTTATGAATCGTTCAACTACTGTATAAAAAGGATGTTTTTTTTTCTGTAAATAAAATAAAGTAATTATTCAGTAAGTTTTTATCAGCATTATTATTTAAGCAGATTTGGTATATGTATTTCTCATTAT